>NC_142803.1:69582085-69637951 GCF_049724085.1 Artemia sp. Qi Xiang Cuo
TAATCTATAAAAAAAGGCACTAGCCCATTCAATTCCCAATTGAATGAGCCCATTTGAAGTTTCTACGAAAACACTTACAATAGAAACTTTTTATGCCCCCAGGGCATAACTTACAACCCTTGCCATGAGGGCTGTGGAGGGAGGGGTTGTCATCCTTAAAGACCTAATTTCCAAAACTTTCAACTACGTTGAATAAAATGGCTATTTAAAAATTTTGACTGGATGTGTTTGGGGAAAAGGTGGGTGAGGGGGGTTAGTTACCCTCAAATCACTTTCGCCTATTAAAAAGGGTACTAGCCCTTTGAATTTCAAATCAAAAGAGGTCTTTTTCAAGTTTCTACGACAAAGATTTCAATAAAAACATAATAGGCCCCATGGGCATACCTTATACCCCGTGCCCTGTGGGTTTTGGGGGAGTTTCCTCATCAGAAAAATAATTACTATCTTTAAATCACCTCCGCGGAACAAAATGGCTCGCGCACCATGGTGAGGGGCTGGGGGGGGGGGCCGAAGGGGCGTGGGGGGGAGAGTTGCCCTCCAATCACTTTTGACTATGAAAAAGGGCCCTAGCCCTTTGAATTTACAATCGACGGAGCCTTTTTATAGTTTACACGACAAAGCCATATATAAAAACCTTATATGCCCGCAGGGTGTAACTTAACACCCGTGCAATTAGGGCTCTGGGGGAGTATCCTCCTTAAAAATAAATTTTCCCTCTAGAAATCAACTACGCTGAAAAAATGGCTATCTAAAAATTTTGATTGGATGTGTGGGGAGAATGATGGGCGTGGGGGGCTAGCTGCCCTTCAATCCCTTTCAACTATTAAAAAGAGCACTAGCCCTGTGAATTTCCAATCGAATGAAACTGTTTTGAAGTTTCTACGACACCGCCACATATAAAAAACCTTTTATGCCCCCAGGTCATAACTTAAAACCCCTGATCTGAAGGGTGTAGGGGAGTGTCCTCCTAAAAAACATATTTTCTCTCTGGAAATCAACTAGGCTGAACAAAATGGCTATCTCAACCTTTTGATTGGATGTGCTTGGGGGTATGCGAGGCGTTGGGGGGGAGCTAGTGGCCCTCCAATCACTTTCGACTATTAAAAAGGGCACTAGAACTCTTGATTTCCAATCGAATGATGCCCTTTTGAAGTTTTTAAGATGACCCTTTCCATATGAAGTGCCCTGCTCAAAAGGAAAAAAATAATAAATGATACATTGTGCCAACATCGTTCTTATATGCCCTCAGGGCATAGCTTAAAACCCTCGCCCCGAGGGTTGTGATACGAAATGCCCGGGTATGGAGAAAAAAAAACCATTGTGCCCACATCGTTCTTTACTTAGGCAGCGCTATCGCACTGCCTATGATTGGAATTAAGGCCTGGTCGTTTTCCTTCTCTTCTTGTTCTACATTTTATTATTTCATTGTTCTCTGTATCACTTGCTTTACTATTGGCTGCTTTCTTTAGGGCCGCAGCCGGAATTGATATATATTTTTTTTTTATTTGGTTTGGGTTTTTTATTTGCAGCACCAGCCACATATACTTTATTTTTGTGCACATCAATTATATCCTTCCTTTTAAGATGGTATATAAATGTCGTGGTAGAGGCTCCCTTAACCTTTAGGGACACTTTGAATAAATTGCACCTGATACTTTCTATGATTCCTTTTCAAATAGTATACCAAGAAAAATAGTTTAGAAGTTTTAGTTGGAACATCCAAGTCGTCATCAGAAGATGACATCATGCTTTTCTTAGCACAAAGGTTGATTTTAGGATTTTTTTTTTACAAAATTAGAAGCACCTTCCAGAAGCTTACCATTTTGAAAATTGCACCTCCACCCAAATATCTGACCTCTTTCATCTCACTGGTATAACTAGGGGGAAAGGGACCACTTGCCTCATGAGCAGTTTTGTTGACGCAATAAGCCAAAGAATCTGTCTGCTTATAAAAGCAAAATGACATATCCCAACTACAGTTTCATACCAACTTAGACCATTTGAAGCACAATATTAATTTTTACGGGAATTAGCTTGTCTGTAATTGGTATTTATGAGACAGATACATGAAATAATTCACCGCTCAGTGTTACTTTTTTGAATTTCTTTTGCTGTATGGTAAAAAATACTGTGTTCACCGGAAGATTGGTATCCTACTGAATGAGAAAAGTGTATCAGCATTTTATAAGAATTTGTCCCTTCCAGAAAATCAGCTAGTTTCAACTCTAGACTTTTCCTTGAAAGGATTTCTATTGATTTTAGAGATGATTTTAGTAACATGAGAAAAAGTATATTTGGCTATCTTGTTATGTTGATGCAATAAAAATTTGCTAGCAAAAACTTATATTTCTACTGGACAAGACTTCAATGCAATTACTTTGCTCTCTGACTAAGCATTTAAGAGAATTTTACAAATTAATAATCAGTATTTATCATGCATAGGCCAGCATGGTAATCGTAGCAAGTCAATGTTATTTAGCAGCATAAATTCCATAAAAACAGTTAGATTAAAGTTCTCGCGGCTAAAAGTGCAAATTATTTCCCATGTAATGTAGGAGACAGAGGCCCTACCACTAGAACCAGGATACACAGTAATAAGTGATTTGTTTGTATTCTGCTTCTCCTGGACAGTAACTGTGCAACTTTCCTGCTCAATTGATGGAATAATATACTGTAAGAAATACGTCGTTTTAGTGGAATTTAAACTGCAAATTTGACGTCTTAATATTCAGGGGCGGATCTAAAGTAAAATCTCTGGCGAGGCCTAATGTGACAAGGCCACCAATGAGCAAAATCTTGGGGGGACCCAATGTGACAAAGGTACCAATAATTGACGAAATTGCCAAATTTATTCTAAACAAAGGAGTGAAAAAAAAGAAAAAAGAAAGGAATGAGGGTGCAGGAAAAAATCTTGGAGGGGGAGCCGGGTCCTCCATGGATTCACCACTGCTAACACTTACGCAAATACCTACTATTATCTGACTCCTAGTCCATAATTCTGCCTAGCTGAAACAATCAAGCAGCACTATTTGATACGCTTGACAGACTGAGTTTGACAGACTGAGTTCCATCATTTTACTTACGTTCCAATTCTAGAAATCGTATGAGGCGTAACCACACCTCTACACAATTTCCAATTATGGTTTAAAAATCATTTTGTAAGTTCAAAATTCTCAAATATCTCATTCTCGTATTACTTAAATAAAATCAGAAACAGAAGAAAAACAGGTAGGAAAAAAACAGAAACAGGACGAAATAGCTATTATAAAAACAGAAACAGAACATAGCAGGTAAATAAAAAACAGGTCATCTGTTTCTCTTCTGTTTCTGTTTTTTTGCATAAACAGAACAGAAACAGGTACTTTAAAAACAGAACGAAAAACAGAAACAGTGCCCATGCTTACTTTCGAAGCTTATACTACCACTCTTTCTATAAAAACTTTATATGGCTCCCAGGGTATAACATACAATATTCGCCCTGAGGGCTGTGGGGGGTTGTCATCCTAAAAGACATAATTTCTGGACTGCGGATTTTCAACTACGCGGAATAAAATAACTATCCCAAAATTTTGACTGTATGTGTTTGACTGCCAGCTATCGAGATTGCCAGCAAGTTAGCACTGAAAACATAATTCTCACATTTTTTGTGTAATATCTTTAATGACAAAATAGTTTCTTCTTGTTTTTCAATGCTTCTCTTCTCTCATGAAAAATTTTTTTATTTTTATTGGCTTATTTTTTTGAAAATCGTTCTGTAATTTTTCTGATTTTTGTAATTGTGACTTTTTTAGAATGACTACTAAGAAAATTAGAGCGTGATTTTAATGTAGGGTGTGATAGAAAGGGAGAAATATTGTATTTGACAGGTTATAGTTTTTGTGATTATTACAAAAAAAAAACAGTTATAAATTGCAGACACATACCTGGAAGACAGAATTTTTATTTGAATTGTTTAAATATGCAGAATTTCAGACTGTTGAGGGGGGAGCGTAAGTGCTGTTTGTTTTTCTCCAGAGCTAAATAACAAAAACAGAGTCTACAAATTTTTCATGACTGTTTCTTATGTACTATTAAGTTGTGCTTAGGACCTGCTCGTCATCAAATATCACTATTAAGGTCGTTTTGACATCTATCACAAGAATTTTCTACAGAAATCAATAGTCTGAAATTTTGTCTCTCGAAGGAGCGTCGAAACATTATTAGAATGGATTAAAAGAAAAACTGAGTAAAAATAACCTGCAAAGATCTTCTGTTCGTCAACATAAAGCCGAAATTTCTATTTAGCACAAACATAAGTTAGTTCAAAAATCAATATAAAAAGGGGACAGTTGAGCATTTTCTTACATATTTCCATTCTGAGAACTACACTTTAATTACTACTGCTTATGATTTTATTGCTTCAATGCCCCTTAGACGCTGGCAATTTTGCCCTGAATATATTCTTCTGAGCAAATATTATAAAAGAGAATTTTGAATTGTTATATTCAAAAAGTTTATATATATCTAATTTACAGTATATTCCAGGAAAATTTGACAATAAAATTATTTAAAAAATTAAAATAGGACAAGAATATATTAATATGTTTTTTAAAATTTTTCTAAACATCTAGTATAATTTTGTTGTTTTTTTTGTTATTGTTATTTTTTATACATATGAAGCATTTGTGTAATGTTTTTTTTTTCATTCAGTTGTGCTCTCATTTATGGTTATTTTATTTAATATTTAATTTAATGATTTTTTTTTTATATGGTAAATATGTTCTACCGTAGGCTTTTATGATCGCATTAATCTACCGCAACTGTCAGGCCCAAAACCGATTGTTATGGTGAGAAAACGGAAAAAGAAGGCTATAGAAGAATTAACAGCAGGCATCTGGCGTTGTGATTCCTGTGGAAAAGCAGAGAAATCCTTTTTGATGCTAGATCTTCACATAGACACTGGCTGTGAAGAACTTTCACCGATAGAATGTGATGTCTGTCCAGCTGTAGTTCATGATTACAGAGATTTCGTTGTTCATATTCTGGAGCACCAAATGGGGGAAAGAAGAAGATGTCCCATATGTTTACGAGAATTTATTGGTGATATGAGACAACATCTTTTTTTGCAAGGACACTTTTCGAAAAATGTCTTTGGACTAAACATGCAAGGGAATAAATTGCTAGTTTCTCCACAGGATCCATCTACAAGTGTCTCCTTAAATTTGTTTGATTCTAAAACTGAAGCAAAAGACTTCAATAATCAGAAAACATTTTTGAATAGTCGCTTGTTTAGTAAAAAGCAGAGAAAATTTAAAAAACTTCAAGTAATACAGACTGGAAAAAAACTTCATAAATGTGGGTTGTGCCAGAAGAGTTTTTCCGGCTCAGACTCTTTGAATAGGCACCAAAGAGTACATACTAGTGAGAGACCATATAAGTGTGATATATGTCACAAGAGTTTTTCTAAATCAGGCAATTTGAATAAGCACCATAGAGTGCACTCAGGGGAAAGACCATATAAATGTGACATATGTCTGAAAGGTTTTTCTCGATCAAGCTTATTGAAAACGCACCAAAGAGTCCACACAAGGGAAAGACCAGCTAAATGAAAAATATCACAGAAAATTTATCTAGAATAAAAGATTTTGAATATGCACCAAAGAGTTCTTACTGGTGAAAAAACCTATATATGTGATATATTTCGTAATGGTTCTTCTGAATCATTCTATTTTTATACGCACATAATAGTGCCTATTTGTGATATGCAACATAAATTTGAGATGTGTCAGAAGAGTTTTTCTAATTCAGGCTCAGTGAATAGTCAGCGAAGAGTTAATACAGGTGAGAGACAGTACAACTGTGATAGATGTAAGAAGATTTTTTATAAACCAAAAACTTTGAAAACGCAACAAAGATTACATACACCTGAAAGACCATATAAATGTGATATGTGTCAGAAGGGTTTTTCTACATCAAGCATTTTAAAAACACACCTACGAGTTCATACAGGTGAGAGACCCTATAAATGAGACATATGTCAGAAGACTTTTTCTGATACAAGCTCTTTGAATAAGCACCGAAGAGTTCATATAGATGAGAGGCCATATAAATTTAATAACTTTTAGAAGAGTTTTATTGAAAAGAGCAGTTTCATTAGACATCAGATAATTCAGACTTTTGCCATATAGCGTTTCCAGAACTGTTTAGAAATGAAGTATTTTGGAGTATTCAATTTGAAAGATCATCAAACAACTCATTCTAGGAAAAGAGCGAGTCTTTATCAAACAGTTCGTAATAAAAAACTGTAAGTAAGGAGCGATTAGGCTTAATAGTAACCAAAACTCTTACAAACGGAATCAGCTTATTATGCCAATTCCAAATATATGATTCAATAAGTTTCGTTTTACCAATCAATATTTAAGAGCCTAAGAAAACTTGCCCGATTTTTTAAATAGGGGTAAAACACACCCTAAACGTCAAGAAATCTTGACAAAAACACATCATAAGATTTTGTGTAACTGTGAACACTATTATAGAAGTTGTAAGATCTTATATAAAAAAATCTGGAATTTTGTATTAGGGACCAACTACAGATAATGGATGCGTGTTTATTTGTTGGTTTTTTTTTTGGAATGATTGTATTTTTGTAACAGTCCTAGAAAATCGGGAGATTTTCTAGGACTTTCTAAAATCTTTCAAATTAAAACTAAAATCTTTCAAATTAAAATTTTCTTTTGAATTTTTCAGGATGATTTTTCAGGCTGCATCGTCTGCAAGAAATTTTATGGGGAGGGGGCAATTTTCAGTTAGGTGGGAACTTGACGGGTTGCGGTGTACTTTATTTTGGATAAAATTTCACGGAAGAGTTGTTCTTGCACTAACGAGGGAATATATTTCATGGAGGATAAGCAGATTTACCTGTATATTTGAAAACGAACAGAAATCAAATTCTTAAAAACAAGTTTATTTTCTATTGAAAGTAATGAGCAACATTAAAATTAAAAACGAAGAGACATTATTCTTTATACGAAGTGCTCCCCCCTCCTCAACACCTTGCTCTTTAAGCTAGTGCCTGACTGTTAGTTCCAATCTTTCAAGAACAGTCTCAGAAAAACGGGCACCATTTGACTGGAATATGAAACTTAAAGGTGCTAACAGCTTTAGCTTGCTAACTATCAGACAACTCATTCGAAGAAAAGAGTGAGTCTTAGAAACAAAAGCTTTCGTTTTCCATTTGTTTCAAAACAAATCCCAAGTACCTTGCTCTTTACGCTAAAGTTTGACTGTTTGTCCCAATCTTTTAAGAACAGCCACAGAAACACACTCTTTTAAAGCTGCTAACAGCTTTAGCTAACTCTATCAGACAACTCATTCTAAGAAAAGAGTGAGTCTTTAGAAACAAAAAGCTATAGTTTTCCATTTGTTTCAAAACAAATCCCAAATATGTGTGGGTAATATGCCTTATTTTAATAAATATTTGTGGGAACATATTATAGCACATATTTTGAAAAAGCATTTAATAATCGTATTTGTTTCTGCTACTGAATTATTGAGTCAATACCCTGTGTCCGTAAAAGATTTCAAATATGCAAATAAATAAGAAGTCGAGTGGGGATAAATCCTTTTATTAGGTAGTGATAATTCACAAAAATCCTGGATATTTCGGTTACATGCACAGTGACCGTCATTTGAGAAATACTGCTTATCAGCAGAAGGATATATCCCTATTTGCACTTTTACTGATCGTCATGAAAAGTTAATGTGGTCTTCGAATTTACCTAATATGCAAAATAGTATGAATGAATTTAAGTATTCAGATTAAAGCCATTTTGAGGCTGAATTCTAGTTGAGAAATTTTCACCAATCTACTTGTGGCTGTTTAGAATTCGTACTTACTCAAGGGCACCCAAATGAAAAACATTCCTCGTTTTGCACCCTTAAACATCCCATCTTCTGATCAGTTTGAAATATACTCTTCTTCCCATTATAACATCAGCTAGTTTGCTTGTAATTCTTTTTGAAATGTAATAGATCCCGTTTTACGCTTTCAATGGACTCAATTTTATATTATTTATTGCTAGAATACATCATGATACATCAACACATTGAAATTTCATGTATCTTTTGTTGTATTTTCTGTTCATTTAAGTCATATGGCACGGAGTTTTTTAATGTCGAGTATTTTCTTATTTAGCTAAATTGTGATTATTTTTTTAATAAAACGGTTTTTTGGTAAAAGATCAATGTAAAAATTGATTATGAGTCTTCTAGCTGCTTCAAAGTAATTCCAGCTTTGTGGCCTGACAGTAGCAGAAGAGTGGCAAGAGCACTGCAAATCTATCTCTTGCTTATTGCTTGCTAGTCTACTGCCTTTGTACAGCATGGGGTTGGGAACTGAACCGTGGAATTCTTCTGTATCCGATAAATTATCTATGAGTCATCAAAAGAGGCTTCCAAGACAAATTAAGGCTATATGATTCTTTATCTTCCAATTCAAGCTGGATACAGCTTTCACATGTCTGTGTTTAAGGAAATACATCCTTAGAGTCATGATTTTAGCAAGGATTTCCACTTGGAGGAGGGGGTGTATCTGCTAATTAAAATAAGGATCTTAACTGTGAAAGAGTCTTTTTCGGCTATTATATGTCCTTGGGCAAAGCACAAGTCTGAAAGTACGTGAAAAACTGCATAGTACGGTATCTTAGAAAAGGTAACTGTGAACTAATTATCTTGAAAAAATCGAGAATTTGTTGTGATATTTTTGTTTAAACTTGTATTTACTCAACACCTTTTTTGGTGGTTGGGGAATTTGTCATTTTGTAACGAATGGGAACTGTCCCAAACTGCCGATGTTCATATTGTGAAAACTGTACAAATATTTAACAGATACCTCTTGGTGTTTTTAATGAACACTGAAAACCTTGACAAGTTGATTTGAGCACTAGTTGGAGGAGTTTGAATTCCTGTGCCATCAAACCTACAGTTTGAAAAAAAACATGATTTTTTCATAGAAATAATTACTTCTAAAATTAAAAGGTTAAGAAAGGTCAAATTAGTGAAGTATCAGATGACCAAAGTCAGGATCAAATAAAAATATCGTGTCATGAGTCAAAGGACTGGAAAATCCCCTTCTACTTGGTCGGTACGGATGGATGCTGAGTCTTTCATCCTGGAGAAATGAAGGACCTATCCTTTTCTTTCCACCGGCAGATTACGTTCAGCAAGTCGTTAGAAGAAAGAGCATATACCTCCAACACCAGAAAATATTTATAAATACGACCCATGAGGAATTTTACGACCAATGTCCATCCACACAGGCTGGTGGGTTATACAAACGCGTGTTGGCTACTCCCCCACTTGACAATAGAAGGGTCAACGCCAACTGGCTCATTAACTTCCGTTTCAGACTCCCACTCGCATCCTGATACGTCAGTCGTATAGAACTCACCAGTCGACTCTTCTGCAACCCTGATGCTTCTCTCCGGTGCAATGCTAAGACGTTTGTGTGGGATATTCATTGCGTGTTTGTCAAATCTGCGGGTTCACAAGACAATGAAACTGCTGATATCGTCCACAATTTCTAGTGGAGTTATTTGGGCCGTAATTGGGTATGCTCTGATAACTGGAGCTTGAGAAGCAACTGGTGAAGTCATTCTTAAAATTTACTTTCCCATTTGATTCTAGATTTTCCAGGAGCTATATTCATTGGAGCAGGAAAAGCAACGTCATGTGGTTGCAGAATATTTGTCGTGTTTGATGGAGGGCATACAAATTGATTGTTGTCTTCTCTACAGACTTTCAAAACGGGCAAAAAAGGGGGAAAACAAATTGTCATCCAACAAAATATTCACCCTTGCTCTTTTTTCCGGATGGGCATTTGGCACGTCTTCTCGCAATAGAATTGTATTTTTCGAGGTTGTCTCTCCTGTCAGTCTTGTCGTAATTGTAATTATTTGATAAAGGCATATCCTGAGTAGTCACTGTTTAACTATCATTGTACTCTCTACATATCAGATGAAACAAAAGCTCTTTTTTTAGGTTCTATGCGTCCCCCCCCGGCAATTACCTCCCCGGAAAATACCCCCCCCCCCCCTGGAAAAGACCCCACCGTGGAACATAAGGTTTTCCAAATTTGAGAATTTTATTTGAGTTTTGTCTTTTTAATTTCAGCAGGGGGAAGGACTTTTGGAACTTGTGTATTTTGCGCCACTCTCTCAAGTTTACGCTGTGTAAAGTTCGAGAACACCCCGTTTTTTTTTTTAGTTTCTTTGTTACTTTATAAATTTGGGCTATAGATTTTCACATTATGGGGGGGGGGGGGTAAATTATAGCGGGTCTGTATGCAAAATTTGTTTGGTACAATTATTATGCATATTAGATAAATAGATAAATAAGTGTATTTTAAAGCCAAATATACGGCCATGAACACATTAAAATAACATAAATGACTATAGTGAATGGGGAGTGTTTAACCTCCCGGAAAATGTCCCACCCCACGGAAAATAACCCCCGTGGAAAATATCCTCAAGGAAAATACCCCCCCCCCCCCCTTGGAAAATAAGGTTGCTAAATTTGAAACTTTTATTTGAGTTGTTTTTTTTAGTTTATTTGAAAATTGCTAAGGAACGGGAAAAAGAGTATTTTAAGTACCACAAGTATATTAAAAACTTGGAAAAAAAAAATACATTTGTGTTGAAAAGACTTCCATGTCAAATTCTGCATTTTTTGGCAGTAATCGGTGCCAAATTAAAAAAAAAATGCTTTAGAAAAAAATTACAGGCGAAAAATCATCAAAATTAAGCTTAAACGTATGGCACCAAGAATTTTAAGAATGCTTGGGTATCCTTTGAAACGATAGTTGGCTTTGGGAAACAACAAATTCTAAATTTTTAAGTTTTTACCGACGAAAGCGTTTTCAAATTCTACGAGTTTGTTTTATCTTATCTTCCAATTGTAAAACTACCACAGATCACCATTAGCAAGTAAATGAAACCCAAAACTAAGAGAAATTACAATAAATAGACTAGTCAAACTCAAAATGAGCAAAAATTAAAAGGAGTATGGCTGACAACACCCATGGCTTCTTCAGACCAGAAAATAATTTGCACTTTACTTAAAAAAAAATTAAATATCCGTGTATTGTGAGTTTGATACACATTCTGATATCTATTCCTTATAGTCTTGATACTTTTACTTGTTAAAGTCAAAAATGTGAAAACATCTAAAATGTGTTTTGTTTTCAGTAAAGTGCAATATATGTTCTAGTCTTGAGGAGGTGGGGGGGGGGGGTTGTCAGCCATACTCATGCTTAATTGTTGCTATTTTGAGTTTGAATGGGTTTGTATTGTAATTTCTGTTTGTTTTGGGTTCACTAAAAGCTCTATTGCCCTTTTTAAGTGAACAAAAAAATTGGATGGTAACTCTCCCTCCCACGCCCCTTTTCCCTTACGTCGTCTGACAAGAATTTTGAGATAGCCATTTCTGTCAGCATAAATGAAAGGTCTAGCAACTATGCCTTTGGGAACACCATGACCCATGACTATCTTTCATGACACCACGAAAGGTAGTTTTTTCGTGGGGAGAATTTTCCGTTGGAAGGAAAGTTTCCAGCGGTGAACTCTCCTTGGGAAATCTTGCGCTAGGGGAATTTGACACAATTTCTATGCGAAACTATTTTTATTTATCATACTCTCTTTTTCGTCTCAATTGTGCATGTGGACTTGTTCCTGGAAAATTTTCGAGGAGAAATTTTCAGCTGGGTTGGCATTTTCTACGGGATGTTTTCATGGCGGGGGGAATTTCCACGAGAGAAATTTTTCAATGGGGTAATTTTCCAGGCATAAATTATCCATGGAAGAACTTTTAACAGGATCAACTTCCCACGGGGGGGGAAAGAATTCTTGGGAAAGAATTCTACAGAAGGAGATTTCTGTTTTGTTTTGAAAAACGGTTGGAAGTTATGATGGAAGTGGCAACTAATTTCAGATACGTAATAATTTCTGTTCGTTATAAGTTTTAATGTTGCTCATTACTTTCAGTTGAATTTTTTTTAATTTAATTTCTTATCTTTTTTAGATAATACCGGGATATCCGTCTCCCTCTCCATGAAAAAGAAAGAATTGTTTTTTTACCTCAAACTTTCCAAATACTTTACCCACCCCCCCCCCCTGGAAAAGAAGGGGTTACAAAATTGGGGATTTTAATTGTGTTTAATTTTTTAATTTACTGAGGGGGAAGGAGTTTTGATACTTTTTTATTATTGACAACTCACTCAAGTTTACGCTCTATAAAACTCAAGAACAAATCCGGTTTCTTCTTTTTTTTTTTTCAGCTTAGCGTGAGACAAGAAAATTGACATAATATATGTTAAATACATAATTTTGGGCTATATATTTATACATAGGGGGGGGGGGGAATAGAGTATTTGGATAGTTTGAAGTCAGAAAACAATTCGTTCTAGGTATATGGCCACTAAAAAATCACAGAAGAATAGCGAGGTATCTGGAAATTTTGTTAACAAAAAAAAAAAAAAAAAAAAAAAAATCCCAGTATAAAGTAAATGTAATGTTTCCTTTAAGTTTTTTTTCCAAGTGTAAATGTTTTTTTTTGTTCAATGACCGTTTTTCCAAGTATTAAATACTATTATTAGGTTAATCTAGTTTTTCATTCAAGTGTTTTATGATGATCGCTGATCAAAGTTTAAGTTATTTATGCCTTTCATTTATGTTATTTTACTGTGTTCATGGCCGTGTATTTGGCTTTAAAATACACTTATTTATCTATCTATCTAATATGCAGAATAATTGTACCAAACACATTTTGTACTCAGACCCTCTATATCTTACCCCCCCCCTTAATTTTCAAATATATATCACAAATTTATTTATAAAGTAACGAAAAAACCGGGGTGTTCTCGAGTTTTACACAACGTAAACTTGAGTGAGTGGCGCATAATAAACAAGTACCAAAATTCCTCCCCCCTACGGAAAAAAAACACAAATAAAATCCTAAATTTGGGAAACCCTTATTTTCCACGGGGGGGGGGGGTAAACGCCGGCCACCCTTTTTTTAGTAGTTTGTTACGATTCTCAGTCAATGCTTTGAATGATGTGCTAGGGTGGAGTTGATAGCTCTTAATTAAGACAACTTTTGACGATGAGAATCAGCTCGAAGCAATCAACAAGATACCCCAACTTGGCATAGGTAAGCAAATGACTGACAATTACTTCTTTTTCTAGACTTTAGAGCATAGCTTATAATAGGCTTAGTCCCGAGGATTAAATCGTTTTTCCATGATTTTGTTTCTGTTTTTGAAGTTCATAGATGATTTTTTTTTTTACTGTATTTACCCTGTTGCATTGGGTAGATAAAACTCTGCCTTTTAACTAATCGTGTCTAATGGCAAAGCAAAGGCCATGGGCCTATTCTGAAAATGTTTTCAAATCCATCAAATGAAAGTACAACGGACCCAAATTAAATTACCTGAAATTAATTTGTTTTTATAATTTTCTGAGGGCAAATGGAATTTTTATTTATATGTTCCATTGTTCCCTTATTTTGCTTTATTTTGCTTTATTTTCCTATAGCTTTATTTTGCTTTGTCTCTCCTGCTGATTGTCTAATGAGTTCCGCCCAAAGAAGAAGTAAAAGCAGGCCTGAAGGAATTAGGAAATGGTCCAAAATTGCATTGCTAGTAAAAATTAGGCTGATGAGCTTAATTTACACCTTCCGGGGATCAACAGATTCAAAGAGGTATTCAATATTAAAACAAACCTGAATTCAATGCAAAATTTAATAATTGGTAAGTACAGAACATTAAAATCTGTATATAAAAATACGAGGGTAGCTTTGAACAAATATTCAAAGCTACACCGGAAATAAAACAATTGCGGGAAACATTGAACCCTATTATCATCTTGATCTTTGGTTGAAACTATGATAGATTATTACAACTCATTTTTTCTCCAAAATGGGCAAAAAACAAATTTTTCAATCTGCTTGAAACTTTCAAGTTTGTTTACTGGGCAAAGGGGGCCTCAAATTATGTTTCAGATGGGATGGATGTTAGGAGGCCCAAAAATTAAAAAAAAAATTTTATGCTTTGATTGGTTTAAGAATTGTGTCTTAGGTTAGGGGATTTAATTACACAAACTAAAAAATGAAAAAACTGTTTTTTGTCCAAAAATACGTACTAGAGCGGTCCGAAGCTGGAGTGGTTTGATGGCTTGAACTTACATCCACTAATTCCTGGTACAAAGAAAATCGCCACAAATACAATTAATGATTAATGTAGTTTGTTTTTTGGCAAAGAGGACCCAGCACACACACAAAAGATGTTTGTTCGTCCTTGTAGAGCGCCTGAAAAAAGCTCAAGAATTATTTTCTGTGTGGCTAGAAACTTGCTGCAGTAAGTACCTTTTCTAAGTGAACCTTATTGATCAAAAATCTACCAATGAGGGCACGACTCCTGCCCTCTTTTCAAAAAGGAGCCAAAATTTTGCCATATGATTGGCTTGAAAGGAGTGACTTGATTTTAGATGGGTTTTTTCTTTACCCCGACCAAAACAGTAAAACATACTTAACGCCAATTACTATTCTTCTGTCTCTTATTGCCTTGAAAAATCAATTCATCACTTCCATGGAAAATCCCCCCCCCCCGGGGCAATTTCAACCTCTGAAATTATCTCTCCTTAGATTTTTTTTTGTCTATGATTCCGCCTGAAAAGTTCTTTTTAGCATACTGTCATTTGAAAAAATGCATTTTTATTTAATTTCTGATCGTTTTTCTTTTCCTACCGGAAATCCCTCCCTCCATGGAACTTTTTTCTCGGAAGCCAGCCCTCCACTATTGAAAGTTCCTGCTCCAGAATATTTCCCCGGGGATAACTTCTTCCGCGGAAAATTTGCCCATGGAGAATCTCTTGCGAAAAATTCCCCCTGAATGGAAAAATCCCCCGACCAATTCCTATCCCAGTGAAAAATTTCCCTCGGAACATCTTCGCATTTACAATTGAGTAAACAAAAAGAAAATAAGACGAGTGAAAGGAATTTTATATAGGAATTCTAGTAAATCCCCCGTGTGTGAAATTTCCCCTGGAAAGCTCTCATTTGGAAGCCTCCCTCCTCAACAAATCTTCTCCCCGCTAGAAATTCTCTCAATCTGCAGACCCTCTCCACCCTCCCCAAAAAAATGTCTTCACTTTCCAATAAAAAGTACTATACGTGTGTAGACAATGGGCAAATTTCATAACTTACAGCCCTTTTCCTGGGAGCTCTTGGGGGTCACTTCTTCCCGTAAGGTATACTTATTGAACATTTCAACTATGCTAAATAAAATTGACATCTCAAAATTTTGATCGGATGACTTTGGAAGAAAAGGGCGTGGGAGGGGGACTAGTTGCCTTCCAAGATTTTTGGTCTCTTGAAAGAGGAACTAGAACTTTCAATTCCGTTTGAGCCTTCTGTATTTTTTTGGACCATTCGTTTGACAAAATCAGCCAAAAAAAAAAAAAAATACAACAACAAACAAATAAACCCGCATCCCTGATCTTTTCTCTGCCAAAAATTAAAAAATTCCACGTTTTTTAACATGGGAGCTTAAAAACTCTACAGCATGGTTCTCTGATACACTGAATATGATGGTGTGATTTTAATTAATATTCCTTATCTTTTTAGGGGTGTTTTACCCTTTTTTGAAAATCTGGACAAAATTTTGCAGGTCTTTAGCATTTGGAAGTTAACATTAAACTTAACAATTGTTATGTATATGAAATTAGCATAAAAAACGAATTCTTATGATGTAACTATTGTTATTGAAACTCCGGTTTTTGGAGTTTTGGTTATTATTTGGCCAAGTTATTCCTTACTTACAGTCACTTACGTAGCACAATCAGCAAGTTTCTATTTCCTTGGGCTATTTCCAGACGTTGGGGGAGGGTCGAAGGAAGGGCTGAACTAAAAGTAAATTGAAAGCAAGTAAGTATAATCAAATATAATAATGTATAATAAAGAGGAAGTTTCAAAATCTAACGTAGTGTTGGAATCACTTCACTGTTGCCAAGAAAGATAAGTTTCGGCATTGCATTGGTTTATATTGGTTCAAAAAGCCTAAATTTTTATCCCCCCTCCTCTGATGGTCGATAAAATGGATATCTTTTAAATTGTTGCTTTTTTGGACGAGTATTGTTCACCACTGAGAATTTACACTCGTGGAGAAATGCAGCAAAATCAGTAAGCCTTTCTTTACAGCCTATGGTATATCCTAGGCTGTAAAGCTCTTCAAACCCGTTTCAAAAATTTCTTAAAAAGGTCTTACGGGGGACATGGTCTTGGGGAGGGGGGGGCTTACCTGGTCTAATTCGCACTTCCAATACTTTATAGTAGAAATATCAAAACATAAAAATAAAAGGTAGTGTCACTCATCTCAGGGGGGGGCGGGAGCCCCCCCCTATATGGGTGTCCATGATTCCATTTCTCTTCTATTTGCAGATGTAGAGGGTGTATTCTTATTAACCATTCACTCCACTTTCAAATGTTTAAACAGAAGAAAATCTGATTTAGAACTGATAGATTATAGAAAAACAAAAACATAAATATGGAGAAAAAACTTCGACCTGAGCAAATGTGGTGAAATAGGAAGAATAGAAAATTTTTGCAATTTTGCGATTAATGCGATTAACCTATTGTCTTGATTAATTAAAAAAAACTTTTTCTACAAAAAAAGTTTTTCAAACAAAAGTGAAGAACTCCATTAAACAAAAAGTTAGCAAAAATAAATGTTTTTACTTTCATAACTTTAATAAATCAAATAATATTAACATTTTGTTTACTAAATATCAGTATATGTATATTAAACTGACAATTCAAAATCATTTTTTTTTCAGTAAAGTGCAAATTATGTTCGGGCCTTGGGAAGACATAGGGGTTTTGAGCCCTACTCATGTTAATTTCTGCTCGTTTTGGGTTTCATTTATTTATCGATGCTGATTTGTGGTAGTTTCACGCTTGGTAGATTATTTGATTTTAGTTTTGCTAATTTTTGGTTTAATTGAGTTCTTTCCTTTTCTTTAAAAAACTTTTTTTGTGGAAAATGCATTTTTAATTAGTTTCTGTTCGTTTGATATTGACATAGTCTTTTCAGGGAAAAAGAAAATAATACTTTAAATCTTTTCTTTTTTTTTAAGACTTTATAGTTTGGCCTGCTAATTGTATGCTGGAGAAAAATTTTCAGCAATTTTTAACAACATACACCCTTTTAAAAATCTGGACACAAATAGTAGTGTTTCATTTACTTTCATACATCCTCTAGTTGACCTGAAATAAGAAACTTGATACCATTCGTAAAAAAAATCTATTTACTTTATTTGATAGCTTGGATACACTTACGCTATTTTGACTTGCTTAAATTTTAAGAGCAGAAGTAGCCCCGAAAGTTAAACATAATACCCTCAGTCGTTCTTGGGATACTGCTGAGATGCCTTATTGGGAATTAGCATTAACACAATGCATTTTAATTTAATCTTAAAGCAACATTTAGTTTATAAACATATTGGGCAATTGGGTGGGGGGGCGTGGGAGGAGGATTAGTTGCCCTTCAATCCCTTTCAACTATTAAAAAGGGCATTAGTCCTTTCTCTTTTCAATCGAATGAGCCCTTTTCGAATTTCCTACGAAAACTCCTTCGATACGAAGTGCCCTGGTCTAAACAAAAAAAATAATACATTGTACCCACATTGATCTTTACTATAAAAATGTCAAGCCTTCCAATCACTTTTGACAATTAAATAGGGCACTAGCTCTTTCAATTTCCGATCGAATGAGCCCTTTTTGAGCTTCTACGACAACGCTTTCTATAAACACCTTATATGCCCTCATGTCATAAATTACAATCCTTGCCCTGAGGGCTGTGAGGGGGTTGTCATCCTCAAAGACTTAATTTCCAAAACTTTCTACTACGTTAAACAAACCTGCTATCTCAAAATTTTGATTGGATGTGGTTGGGAAAATGGTGGGCATTAGAGGGGCGTTAGTTGCTCTCCAATCACTTTCAACTATTAAAAAAGGCACTAGCCCTTTCAATTTCTGATCGAGCGAGCCAATTTTAAGTTTCTTCTTTTATACCACAACCATAGGTTAGGTTAGCCTACGTAAGCGCGCGTACGTAGACTAACCTAACTTATGGTTTTGATATTTCTGTGCAATAATGTGGAATTATGTGGTTATGTTAGTTTAGTATTGTCATCAATATATATTGTCTCCCTCCTCGACACCTAGCTCTTTACGCTAAAGTTCGAATCCTGTCCGTTCCGTCACCTCGGAAATTAAGAAAATTTAGAATTAAAATGAAACTTTTTATCTTCATGGAAAATATTCACAATCATAGTATAACTTTTCCTATCTTCTATGGAAAAATTTAGAACAGAACTTCAAATTTTGTATGTCTTTGAGAAATTAAGAACTGAAGTGGAAGCGTTTTTATTTTCTTCGTTAAAAATAAGAACTGTTTATAATTTTTCTTTTTTATAAGAAAATTTTGAGGAGATTTCTAACATTTTGTGCTTCGTTGAGAATAATTAGATATAAAGTGTAACTCTCAATCGTCATGACGAAAATTCACGACCAAATTATAACTTTTTTCTATCTTTTAAGAAAAATTTTTGGCACAGAACTTGAAGTTTTCTTCACTTCTTTGAGAAAATATATAATTAAAGCTGAAAATTTTCTCTTCTTGGAGGAAAAATTCAGAATCGATGTATCTAGGGTAAAATTTAGAACAAAACTTTAAATTTTTTTCATCTCTTTGAGAAAAATCGGAAGTGAAATTATAAAAATTTAGAATTAGAGTGAAACTTTTTATCTTCATGGAAAATATAAACAATCATAGTATAACTTTTCCTATCTTCCACGGAAAAATTAAGAACAGAACAGAACTGAAGAGGAACCTTTTTATTTCTTGAAAAAAAATAGAATTGATCTGTAAGTTCTTTGGTAATTCTGAATTGAGCTAACTTTTCACAATCAGTGTATAACTTTTTCTATCTTCTATGAAAAATTTGGAACAGTACTTGAAAAAAATTTGGAAAAGTAAATTTTTTCATATCTTTGAGAAAATCAGAACTGAAGCTGAACCTTTTTATATTCTTTGGAAAAAAAAAAGAATTGATCTGTAACTAATTTCTTTTTCGTTGAGAAAGTTCAGAAGAGAACTTGAACTTTCCCCCACTTTGTTGAGAAAATTTAGAATTAAAGTGGAACTTTTTATATTCATTATTAAATATTCACAACTATGGAATAACTTTTTCTATCTTCTATGGGAAAATTTAGAATAAAACTTTAATTTTTTATGTCTTTGGGGAATTAAGAACTGAAGTGGAACCTTGCTTGATGTTGTGTGTAAGTAGATAATTAAATCCTATAAAAGGATTTGCTATTAAGTTGTAAAGTTGTAGGTGAAAAGAAAGAGTACTTCAACTTGTAAAATTGGTTTAGAAGGGATATTAAGAAAGAACTTGTTCTGAAATAATATAATGAAGTCTTTTGAGAAGTATTGCTTGGTGTTGGGGTATTCAAAAAGTCATAAAGTAAAGTTGTGGGTGATAATGATGAGTACTTCATCTTGTAAAATTGGTTTAGGAGGGACATTAAGAAAAGAACTTGTTCTGAAATAATGTAATAAAGCCTTTTGAAAAGTATTGCTTGGTGTTGGGGTATGCAAAAAGCCATAAAGTAAAGTTGTGGGCGAAAAAAATTAGTACTTCAACTTGTAAAATTCGTTCAGGAGGGATATTACGAAAAGAACTTGTTCTGAAATAATATAATAAAGTCTTCTGAAAAGTATTTTTTGGTGTTGGTGTATGCAAAAAGCCGTAAGGTAAAGTTTTGGGTGAAAATGATGAGTACTTCAACTTGTAAAATAGGTTTAGGAGGGATATAAAGAAAAGAACTTGTTCTGAAAAGATATAATAAAGTCTTTTGAAAAGTATTGCTTGGTGTTGTGGTGTTCAAAAAGCTGTAAAGTAAAGTTTTGGGTGAAAAGGATGAGTATTTCAACTTGTAAAATAGGTTTAGGAGGGATATTAAGAAAAGAACTTGTTCTGAAAAGATATAAAACCTTTTGAAAAGAATTGCTTGGTGTTGGGGTTTGCAAAATTCGCAAAATAAATCTGTCGGTGAAAAGGATGGGTACTTGAAGTTGTTAAAGGAGTTTCAGAAGGATATTAAGAAAAGAACTTGTTCTAAAAAAATGTAATAAAGCCTTTTGAAAGTATTGCTTGGTGTTGGGGTATTCAAAAATCCATAAAGTAAAGTTGTGGGTGAAAAGGATGAGTACTTCAACTTGTAAAATTGGTTTAGAAGGGATATTAAGAAAGAACTTGCTCTGAAATAATATAATAAAGTCTTTTGAAAAGTATTGCTTGGTGTTGGGGTGTTCAAAAAGCTGTAAAGAAAAGTTATGGGTGAAAAGGATGAGTATTTCAACTTGTAAAATAGGTTTAGGAGGGAAATTAAGAAAAGAACTTGTTCTGAAAAGATATAATAAAGCCTTTCGAAAAGTATTGCTTGGGGGTGGGGTATGCAAAATTCGTAAAGTAAAGTTGTGGGTGAAAAGGATGAGTACTTCAAGTTGTAAAATGGGTTTAACAAGGATATTAAGAAAAGAACTTGTTCTGAAAAAATATAATAAAGCCTTTTGAAAGTATTGCTTGGCGTTGGGGTATTCAAAAAGCCATAATGTAAAATTGTGGGTGAAAAGGATGAGTACTTCAACTTGTAAAACTGGTTTAGAAGGGATATTAAGAAAGGAATTGTTCTGAAATAATATAATAAAGTCTTTCGAAAAGTATTGCTTGGTGTTGGGGTATTCAAAAAGTCATAAAGTAAAGTTGTGGGTGATAATGATGACTACTTCAACTTGTAAAATTGGTTTAGGAGGGACATTAAGAAAAGAACTTGTTCTGAAATAATATAAAAAAGCCTTTTGAAAAGTATTGCTTGGTGTTGGGGTATGCAAAAAGTCGTAAGGTAAAGTTGTGGGTGAAAATGATGAGTACTTCAACTTGTAAAATAAGTTTAGGAGGGATATTAAGAAAGGAACTTGTTCTGAAAAGACATAATAAAGTCTTTTGAAAGTATTGCTTGGTGTTGGGGTGTTCAAAAAGCTGTAAAGTAAAGTTGTGGGTGAAAAGGATGAGTACTTCAACTTGTAAAATAGGGTTAGGAGGGATATTAAGAAAAGAACTTGTTCTGAAAAGATATAAAGCATTTTGAAAAGAATTGCTTGGTGTTGGGGTTTGCAAAATTCGCAAAGTAAATCTTTCGTTGAAAAGGATGGGTACTTCAAGTTGTAAAATGGGTTTAAGAGGGATATTAAGAAAAAAATTTGTTGAGAAAAATATAATAGAGCCTTTGAAAAGTACTCAGTGGAGGTTTATTTAAAAAGCCGTGAATTTAATTTGTGGTTTAAAAGGGTAAGTAATTCCAGTTTTGAAGTAAGTTCAGATAATACATAATGTACATAAATTCTTCTGAAAATACATTAGTAATGCCTTTGAAAAGTACTGATTAGTGTATGGGTATTTAAAAAGTCTTAATGTGAGGTTGTGTGTAAAAAGGATGAGTACTTCAAGTTGTAAAATTGGTTTAGGAGGGACATTACGTAAAGAACTTGTTCTGAAAAGATATAATAAATCCTTTTGAAAAGTTTTGATTGGTTTTGGGTTATGAAAAAGTAGTAAAGCAAAGTTGTGGGTGAAAACGATGAGTACTTCAAGTTTTAAAATTGGATTAAGAGGGACATTAAGAAAAGAACTTTTTCTGAAAAAATATAATAAAGCCTTTTGAAAGTATTACTTGATGTTGGGGTGTTCAAAAAGCTTTAAAGTAAAGTTGTGGGTGAAAAGGATGAGTACTTCAAGTTTTAAAATTGGTTTAAGAGGGACAGTAAGAAAAGAACTTGTTCTGAAAAATATAATAAAGCCTTTGAAAAGTATTGCTTGGTGTTGGGGTATTCAAAAAGCCATAACGTAAAGTTGTGGGTGAAAAGGGTGAGTACTTCAACTTTTAAAATTGGTTTAGGAGGGACATTAAGAAAAGAACTTGTTCTGAAAAAATATAATAAAGCGTTTTGAAAAGTATTGATTGGTGTTGGGGTATTCAAAAAGCCATAAAGTAAAGTTGTGTGTGAAAAGGATGAGTACTTCAAGTTGTAAAATTGGTTTAGGAGGGACATTAGGTAAAAAACTTGTTCTGAAAAGATATAATAAAGCCTTTTGAAAAGTATTGTTTGGTGTTGGGGTATTCAAAAAGTTGTTAACATGTGGGTGAAAAAGATGAGTACTTCAAGTTGTAAAATTGATTTAGGAGGGATATTACGCAAAGAACTTGTTCCGAAAAGATATAATAAAGCCTTTTGAAAAGTATTGCTTGGTGTTGGAGTGTTCAAAAAGTTGTAAAGTTGTTGGTGAACAGGATGAGTACTTCAAGTTGTAAAATTGGTTTAGGAGGGACATTACGTAAAGAACTTGTTCTGAAATAATGTAATAAAGCCTTTTGAAAAGTATTGCTTGGTGTTGGGGTGTTTAAAAAGCTGTAAAGTAAAGTTTTGAGTGATAAGGATGAGTACTTCAAGTTGTAAAATTGGTTTAAGAGGGACATTACGTAGAGAACTTGTTCTGAAAAGATATAATAAAGCCTTTTGAAAGTATTGCTTGGAGCTGGGGTGTTCAAAAAGCTGTAAAGTAAAGTTGTGTGTGAAAAGGATGAATACTTCAAAGTGCAAAATTGGTTTAGGGGGGACATTTCGTTAAGAACTTGTTCTGAAAAAATATAAAAAAACCTTTGAAAAGTATTGCTTGGTGTTGGGGTTTGCAAAAAACCATAAATTAAAGTTGTGTGTGAAAAAGATGAGTACTTCAAGTTGTAAAATTGGTTTAGGTGGGACATTACGTAAAGAACTTGTTCTTAAAAAATATAAAAAAGCCTTTGAAAAGTATTGCTTGGTTTTGGTACCTTTCTTATCTGGCAATAGGTTTCGGAGTAATACCTAGATCCCTACTCTTATCTTGCTCGAAAATTCAGTTTAGCTGACCCTTTTAAATATGTAGAAAAGCAGGTGTCTGTATATAATACGCGTCTTTTAAAGCTGAACCATCCTTGGTCTCTGATGCTATCAAAGTGATTTATGGAAGGGTCTGACGTGTTCAGTATTTATGTTTGTTTAGGCTCCGTCTTTCTTTTTTTGTATGATGACTTTTCAAATTAATAATAAAAATAAAGCACTGTCAGTAGTGGCCAAAATAGAATATATAGCCAGGCAAGTAACCAGTATGTTAAAAGTTTTGAAACGGGTGTGAAGAGTTTTCCTAAATAATATCTTTAATTTCGAAATTTTCTTTTTATATTATTCAGTGGATTCCAGTTTAATTAGATCTGAGCCCGATTCCCCGGTCCAACTATCTGGATATACCCTAGGCTGTAAAAAAAGGCTTACTGATTTTGCTGCATTTCTCCACGAGGGTAAATTCTCAGTGGGGAATAATACTCGTCCAAAAAAGCAACAATTCAAAAGATATCGACCATCAGAGGAGGGTGGAGGGATAAAAATTTTGGCTTTTTGAATCAATATAAACCAATACAATGCCGAAACTTATCATACTTAGCAACGAAGTGATTCCAACACTACGTTAGATTTTGAAACTTTCACGTTATTATACTTTATTATATTTGATTATACTTACTTGCTTTCAATTTACTTTTATTTCAGCCCTTCCTTCGACCCTCCCCGAATGTCTGGAAATAGCCCAAGGAAACAGAAATTTCCTAATTGTGCTACGTAAGAGACTGTAAGTAAGGAATAACTTGGCCAAATAATAACCAAAACTCCAAAAAACGGAGTTTCAATAACAATAGTTACATCATAAAAATTTGTTTTTTATGCTAATTTCAAATACATAACAATTGTTAAGTTTAATGTTAACTTCCAAAAGCTAAAGACCTGCAAACTTTTGTCTAGATTTTGAAAAAAGGGAAAAACATCCCTAAAAAGATAAGGAATATTAATTAAAATCACACCATCAGATTCAGCGTATCAGAGGACAATACTGTAGAGGTTTCAAGCTCCCATCTACAAAAAACGTGGAATTTTGTAATTTTTGAAGGAAAAAAGATCAGTGATGCGGGTTTATTTGTTTGTTGTTGTTGTTTGTTTTTTTTTGGGGGGGGGCTAATTGTGTCAAACGAATGGTAATGGGGTTCCACCCCTGTTTCTTTTCCTTTCAGATAAATGACCTGTTTTTGTTCTAATTACATTTGCCTAGATTTGCCTATAGTATAATTTGCAATGACAATTTAAAAGTCTCGTTGCTAAGAGATAGTGGTTTTGCAATAAGTAAGCCTTAAACTAAATTCTATTTTGTACTTCCTGGTTTGAGTCATTGAATAATAGGCTGGGAAGGTAGAATTGGGTTTGAATGGGGATTGAGATGATTGGCTGGGCCAAGCAAAGGTCCACCCCTATGAACAGTAATGTACAGATTATTATTTTTGATTTAGTCTGCGTTTAGACTCCGGTCGGGGAAACATATTTTTGTGATTATTGTGACCCTTTGGAAGAATACAAGTAAGGTATTTTCTAAAAACTGTGTACTAGTTTCCGTAACCCAGGCAGGGTAGGAATAGAGCTACGAGGTACCGTCAGTTTTTATTGAAAGGGGGGTTTGTTACCTCCAAGGAGAGAGTTAGAGATTTTCTAGCCGTAACCCAAGGCGGGTACATTTGGCATTAGAAAGTGGCCATTTGACCACTCGATCGCGTTATCATACCCTGGGACAGGGGATACTGTAAATAGGTCAGTACCAAACCTGATATTTGCAGAACTGATGTGGTAGACGCGGCATCACATTATATTTTGGGGCCGGGGCTTTCCCCTCCAATAAGTGATGATACCCGTATATTACCACGCCAGTGGCGTTGTGGCCTACCGGTATAACACTGGTGGCTAAATACCACGAACATTGGTGGCAGCAAGTAAAGGTCCTATCAGTAAACCTGATAGTAAAAGAATTCCGCATTTCAAAGAGACAAGTAATTTAGCCTACAAGAGTAGCTTATTGCGATTACATATAAAGAGAAGAAAAATACGGAATCAATTAATAGGATTATGAAGATCTATTATGGGCTTTGCCTTGTTAGATCATAAGTGGAAAATTAACGAATCAATATATCGTGCAACTAATTAGTGTTCAAAAATATAAGGCTAATTGACACGCAGCAATTTTTCGCGAGAGACCGGAAGTTACATGGATAAAAGAATTTTCATTGAGACTAAAGAGGTAATTTAAGTTAACGGAATTTTGAAATTATGTCGGGCAGATATAAGATTAACTCAAGACCGATAGGGGCGAGTGAAGCCTATAGAAAAAGTGGGAAAATAGAAAGAAAGGTTAATATGGAGGCCTTTGTGAGAAAGTACTTAGAGTATATGAAAAAATTACAGGATGAGATAGATCAAATTGAAAAAGATAGTCAAGCCAATGAAATACATCATCCGGCCCGTATAGAAAAAATTGAAAAAGATAGTCAAATCAATGAAATACGTCTTTAGGTCCGTATGGACGAAATTAAAAAAGATAATCAAATGAATGAAATATACCACGAGGCTTGATTGGAAAAAATTAAAGCCCGTAAGGGAGTGGCAATGAGTGAAAGATTATAAGACATTTATTACTCATTAAATGCTAAAACAGAAAATAATGCTGTTTCGTTGACAACGGGTGGTGGTGGACCGGCCCATAAAACAAATTGGGAGGCTGCGCCGCCCTGTCGGAAAGATGAAATGCTTGATACTCAAAATGTTTATTAATCTAGTAAAATTTGATTCCTCGGAGCCTTTTTCTAAAAATTGCCATAATAGATATGAGAAATTAACCTATAAAAGAACAAATTGGGCTATAGCCCATAATGAAGAAAACATTGACGAGTCTGTGAAATCACATAAAATAGAAGGAAAATTAAACGGAGAATTGACCGAAATAGTAATTGACTCAGTGAGTGAGCAAACTTTTGTACGAATGAACCTATTTAAAAAGATGGAAATAGACCATAAAAATGATATTACAACAGTGTGTTATTATGGAGATAAGCACCCATGCCCGTCTGCTTGGGTAAGAATAGAAATTGCAAAGAAGGACGGTACGGTCCAGAGAAAAACAATAAAATTAGTCTTAGTACTTATGCTGGTAGTGGATGTTTTAGTAGGAGGAGACTTTGGAGATATCTTTGCAGAAAATAGAAAACTTGAGAACACTTTTAATGAATATGAGACGCTAACAAGTGCAGGCCAAAATGAAACACTGTTTGTACCAGAGAAAATGGAGACGAAATTTATTGTACGCGCTTTTCCTCGCAAAGTTCGGGAAAGTTTAGTACAATATGAAAAACTAAATGTCGGAATTCAGTTCCCATTTGATAACGAAATATTTGTTTCTGCGGTAAAAGTAAAGAAGACTAAAAGAGAGAAAAAAGATGCAAGACGGAACTACAATGAAGAAATGCAGTCAAATATGGTGGATACTGGAGTCCAAATCAGATTTAACGATGATTTATTATTTTGCGCGAATGACAAAACTGAGAAAAGAGAAGTGTAGAAAAGAGACAACATTTGGAGATTCATCCTGCAGTGGCGAAAAATAAAAAAATATTGGATGGGCTGTGGCGTGATGAAATAAATAAGAGGGGGAAAAGAGATCCATGGTCCAAGGGGAAAAAAACAAGATGGTTACAAAATAAAGATGACTGACTTGCAATGGATTGGGGGAAAGTTGGGGGATATTGAATGTTGAGTCGGATTGGAAAAACTTGGAAAGAATCTGGGATTAGTATCATCAACTCAAAAGATATGTCAATCCTTTTTGAGGGGGAGGAATCCCTTGGGGAAGATCCCCTGCGGGAAGTCGCGAAAGATAGCCCTTTTCCTCAATGCACAACTGGTGGACAAGTTGTGATCCCTTTACCGAGATTTTGCCTTTCTGATCTGAAGTCCTTGGGGGATACTCTCTCTCAGTCACTTCATACTTCACCCAAACCTTTGTCCAGTAACCCTATTCATAGCTGTTACTCTTCATGGGAACCGAAAATTATTTCCGGCAAATTGTATTCATTGGGAGATGTATCCAAGTTTCATCTTCAATTAGCATCAGCGCATATTCCTCATTTAATTATCCCAGAGGAGGGAACCCAGAAAAAAGGCGATTCATGGTTCGCTCAAAATTTTACTTCATTCCCAGTGCCCTTATCGTTTTCACAGGCCTTTGCATTTTCGGCCTTGGATTATTTGAAATTATGCCAAGGGGCAATTTACTTTTTGATTGAGATGTGGGGTTGTTTCCACGGATGGAAATTAAGAGGCTAGTGCAGCCGATTTTTCATGATTGCTGGCATCATCACATGTGCCAGAAACTGATTCTCTGCTCCTCTCAAATGTAAATTCGTGAGAGCGAGAAAACTTTTTATTTTTGATTGTGCTGCGCACAATCATTGTCCACGAATCTTGGGGACTTCTAACTTTCAAAACCTAATGCGGATGCTATACGATTTAGACCATGGTGGTCCTACAGTAGAGACTTATTGAAGACGACTGATCCACAGCCAAGCGGTAGATGTAGTAGCAGCGACTCTGGTGGAGGAGAGAAGGCGAATGGATTTTGTAAAGTTGAAGTTCTGTTTTTATGTTTGTAAGGGTGGACCAAGGTAGCGCTTGGGCGGTCATTATCTTACGGGGGGAGGGGTTGGGGTTCCCCCCTGTTTCTTTTCCTTTCAGATAAATGACCTGTTTTCGTTCTAATTACATTTGCTTAGATTTGCCTATAGTATAATTTGCAATGACAATTTAAAAGTCTCGTTGCTAAGCGATAGTTGTTTTGCAATAAGTAAGCTTTAAACTAAATTCTATTTTGTACTTCCTGGTTTGAGTCATTGAATAATAGGCTGGGAATGTAGAATTGGGTTTGAATGGGGATTGAGATGATTGACTGGGCCAAGCAAAGGTCCACCCCTATGAACAGTTGTGTACAGATTATTATTTTTGATTTAGCCTGCGTTTAGACCCCGGTCGGGAAACATAATTTTGTGACTATTGTGACCATTTGGAAGAATACAAGTCAGGTATTTTCTACAAACTGTGTACTGGTATCCGTAACCCTGACAGAGTAGAAATAGAGTTACGAGATACCGTCATTTTTTTTGGACAGGGGGATTTGTTACCTCCAACGAGAGACTTAGAGATTTTCTAGCCGTAACCCAAGGCTGTTACATTTTAGATTAGAAAGTGGCAATTTGATCACTTAGTCGTGTTATCATACCCTGGGACAGGGTATATAGTAAAAAGGGTAGTACCAAACCCGATATTTGCAGAACCGGTGTGGTAGACTTGGCATCACATTATATTTTGGGGCCGGGGCTTTCCCCTCCAATAAGTGGTAACACCAGTATATTACCACGCCAGTGGCGTTGTGGCCTATCGGTATAACACTGGTGGCTAAAATACCACGAACAAATGGTCCAAACAAATCGAGAAGGCTCAAACGGAATTCGAAAGTTCTAGTTCCTCTTTCAAGAGACCAAAAATCTTAGAAGGCAACTAGTCCCCCTCCCACGCCCTTTTCTTCCAAAGTCATCCGATCAAAATTTTGAGATGTCAATTTTATTTAGCATAGTTGAAATGTTCAATAAGTATACCTTACGGGATGAAATGACCCCCAAGAAATCCCAGGAAAAGGGCTGTAAGTTATGAAATTTGCCCATTGTCGACACAAGTATAGTGCTTTTTATTGGAAAGTAAAGACAATTTTTTTTGGGGGGGGGGGGCGGAGAGGATCTGCAGATTGAGTGGATTTCTAGCGGGGAGAATTTTTGTTGAGGAGGGAGGCTTCCGAATGATAGATTTCCAGGGGAAATTTCACACTCGGGGGATTTACCAGAATTCCTATATAAAATTCCTTTCACTCGTCTTATTTTCTCTTTGTTAACTCAACTGTAAATGCGGAGATGTTCCGGGGGAAATTTTTCAGTGGGATTGGAATTGTTCGGGGGATTTTTCCATTCAGGAGGAATTTTTCGCAAGAGATTCTGCATGGGCAAATTTTCTGCGGGAGAAGTCATTCCTGGGGAAATTTTCTGGAGGAGGAACTTTCAATAGTGGAAGGCTGGCTTCCGAGAAAAAAGTTCCATACAGGAAGGGATTTCCGGCAGGAAATGAAAAACGATCAGAAATTAAATAAAAAAGCATTTTGTCAAAGGACAGTATGCTAAAAAGAACTTTTCAGGCGGAATCATAGAAAAAGAAAAATTCTAAGGAGAAATATTTTCAGAGGTTGAAATCGCCCGGGGGGGGGGTGATTTTCCATGGAAGTGATGAATTGATTTTCCAAGGCGACAGGAGACAGAAGAATAGTAATTGGCGTTAAGTATGTTTTACTGTTTTAGTCGGGGTAAAGAAAAAACAAACATCTAAAATCAAGTCACTCCTTTCAAGCCAATCATATGGCAAAATTTTGGCTCCTTTTTGCAAAGACGGCTGGAGTCGTGCCCTCATTGGTAAATTTTTGATCAATAAGGTTCACTTAGGTAAGGCACTTACTGCAGCAAGTTTCTAGCCACACAGAAAATAATTCTTGGGCTTTTTCAGGCGCTCTACAAGGACGAACAAATATCTTTTGTGTGTGTCCTGGGTCCTCTTGGACAAAAAAACAAACTACATTAATCATTTAGTGTATTTGTGGTGATTTTCATTGTACCAGGAATTAGTGGATGTAAGTTCAAGCCATAAAACAACTCCAGCTTCGGGCCACTCTGGTACGTATTTTTGGACAAAAAACAGTTTTTTCATTTTTTATTTTGTGTAATTAAATCCTCTAACCTAAGACACAATTCTGAATCCAATCAAAGCCTACAATATTTTTTGTAAATTTTTAGGCCTCCTAACATCCATCCCATCTGAAACATAATTTGAGGCCCCCTTTGCCCAGTAAACAAACTTGAAAGTTTCAAGCAGATTGAAAAATTTGTTTTTTGCCCATTTTGGAGAAAAAATGAGTTGTAATAATCTATCATAGTTTCACCGAAAGATCAAGATGGTAATAGGGTTCAATGTTTCCCGCAATTGTTTTATTTTCGATGTAGCTTTGAATATTTGCTCAAAGCTACCCTCGTATTTTTATATACAGATTTCAATGTTCTGTACTTACCAATTATTAAATTTTGCATTAAATTGAGGTTTGTTTTGTTATTGAAAACCTCTTTGAAACTGTTGATCCCAGGAAGGTGTAAATCAAGCTCATCAACCTAATTTTTTACTGGCATCAAAATCTCGGACCATTTCCTAATTCCTTCAGACCTTCTTTTATTTCTTCTTTGTATGGAAGTCATTTGACAATCAATAGGAGAGACAAAGCAAAATAAAGCTACATATAAGGGAACAATGGAACACATAAATAAAAATTCCATTTGCCCTCAGAATTTTGCCCATTTGCCCTCAGAAATAAAAAAAAAAAAAACTCAGGTAATTTAATTTGGGTCCATTGTAATTTCATTTGATGGATTTTAAAACATTATTTTCAGAATAGGCCCATGGCCTTTGCTTTACCGCTAGAGACGATTAGTTAACAGGCAGAGTTTTATCTACCCAATGCAACAGGGTAAATACAGTAAAAAAAAAAATCATCTAAAGTCTGGAGAAAGAAATAATCGTCAGTCATTTGCTTACCTCTGTCCAGTTGGGGAATCCTGTTGATCGCTTCGAGCTGATTCTCATTGTCAAAAGTTGTCTTAATTCATACCTAGAAAGGCAATCAACTCCACCATTTTATTTGAGTTTTAATTTTTTTTTAATTTCCGTAGGGGGAAGGAATTTTGGTACTTGTTTATTATGCGCCACTCACTTAAGTTTACGATGTGTAAAACTCGAGAACACGCCGGTTTTTTTCGTTACTTTAGAAATAAATTTGTGCTATAGATTTGCACATTAGGGAGGGGGATATACAATATAGCGGGTCTGAGTGCAAAATGTATTTGGTACAATTATTCTGCATATTAGATAGATAGATAAATAAGTGTATTTTAAAGCCAAATACACGGCCATGAACACGGTAAAATAACATAAATGAAAGGCATAAATAACTTAAACTTTGATCAGTGATCATCATAAAACACTTGAATGAAAAACTAGATTAACCTAATAATAGTATTTAATACTTGGAAAAACGGTCATTGAACAAAAAAAAACATTTACACTTGGAAAAAACACTTAAAGGAAACATTATATTTACTTTATACTGGGATTTTTTTTTTTTTTTTTTTCAGTTAAAAAAACTTCCAGATACCTCGCTATAATTATGTAATTTCTTAGTGACCATGCACCTAGAAAGAATTGTTTTATGACTTCAAACTGTCCAAATACCCTATCTCTCCCCCCCCCTATGTGCAAATATAAAGCCCAAAATTATGTATTTCCCATATATTCTGTCACTTGTCTTTGTCTTGTCTCACGCTAAGCTGAAAAAAAACTAACGAAGAAACCATTTTTGTTCTTGAATTATACACATTGTAAACTTGAGTGAGTTTCCCATAATACAAAAGTAAAAAAAAACTCCTTCCCCCTACGGATATTAAAAAATAAAACTCAAATAAACATCCCAAATTTGGAAAGCCTTCTTTTCCAAGGGGAGGGGGGGGGTATTTACCGGGGGGTAAAGTATTTGGACAGTTTGAGTTCAAAAAACAATTCTTTCTTTTTCATGGATAGAGAGAGCCGAATTTCCTGGTATTATTTAAAAAAGATAAGAAATTAAATTAAAAAAAACAAGTTTTTTCAACTGAAAGTAAGGAGCAACATCAAAACTTAAAACGAACAGAAATTATTACGTATCTGAAATGAGTTGCCACTTCCATAATAACTTCCAACCGTTTTTCAAAACAAAACAGAAATCGTCTGTAGAATTTTTTCCCAAGAATTCCCTCCCTCCTCCGTGGGAAGTTGATCCTGTTAAAAGTTCTTCCATGGAAAATTTATGCCTGGAAAATTACCCCTTGAAAAATTTCTCTCGTGGAAATTCCCCCGCCATGACAACATCCCGTACAAAATGCCAACCCAGCTGAAAATTTCTCCTCGAAAATTTTCTAGGAAAAATTCCACATTCAAAATTGAGACGACAAAGAGAGTATGACAAATAAAAATAGTTTCGCATGGAAATTCTGTCAAATTCCCCTAGCGCAAGATTTCCCAAGGAAAGTTCACCGCTGGAAACTTCCCTCCCAACGGAAAAACTACCCCTTCCCACACATAAAAACTTCCCAATAAAATGTTTGTATGTATACACTGGGCGAATTTCCGAACTTACAGCTATATCCCCAGAGGCTGTGGAGGGTCATGGTGTTCCCAAAGGCATAGTTGCTAGACCTTTCATTTATGCTGACAGAAATTGCTATCTCAAAATTCTTTGTCAGACGACGTAAGGGTAAAGGGGCGTGGGAGGGAGAGTTACCATCCAATCTTTTTGTTCACTTAAAAAGGGCAATAGAGCTTTCAGTGAACCCAAAACGAACAGAAATTACGATAAATAACCCATTCAAACTCCAAATAGCAAAAATTAAGCATGATTATGGCTGACAACCCCCCCCCCCCACCTCCTCTAGACTAGAACATATATTGCACTTTACTGAAAACAAAGCACATTTTAAATGTTTTCACATTTTTCACTTTAACAAGTAAAAGTATCAAGACTATAAGGAATAGATATCAGAATGTGTATCAAACTCACAATACATGGATATTTTATTTTTTTTTTTAAGTAAAGTGCAAATTATTTTCTGGTCTGAATAACACATGGGTGTTGTCAGCCATACTCCTTTTACTTTTTGCTCGTTTTGAGTTTGACTAGGCTATCTATTGTAATTTCTGTTAGTTTTGGGCTTCATTTATTTGTTAATGGTGATTTGTGGAAGTTTTACAATTGGAAGATAAGAAAAACAAACTCGTAGAATTTGACAACACTTTTGTCCACAAAAACTTAAACAATTTAGAATTGGTTGGTTCCCAAAGCCAACTATCGTTTCAAAGGATAGCCAAACCTTCTTAAACTTTTTGGTGCCATATATTTAAGCTTAATTTTGATGATTGGTCCGCCTGTATTTTTTTTCTTCTTTATTTTTTTTTTTAAATTTGGCACCCACTACTGCCAAAAATTGCAGAAGTTGACATGGAAGTCTTTTCAACACAAATGGATTTTTTTTTCAAAGTTTTTAAGATACTTCTGGTACGTAAATTCCTCTTTTTCCCGTTCCTTAGCAATTTTCAAAGAAACTAAAAAAAAAAACTAAAATAAAAGTTTCAAATTTAGGAACCTTATTTTCCACAGGGGGGGGGAAGGTATTTTCCTTGAGGATATTTTCCACGGGAGTTATTTTCCGTGGGGGGGGGGAATTTTCCGGGAGATTAAAAACCCCCCATTCACTATAGTAATTAGTTTCATTTTAATGTCTTCGGTACCATAGGCTATATTTGGCTTTAAAATACCATTATTTATCTATCTATCTAATACGCAGAATAATTGTACCAAACACATTTTGCATGCAGACCCGCTATACTTTACCCCCCCCCCCCCCCATAATGTGCAAATCTATAGCCCAAATTTATAAAGTAACGAAGAAACTAAAAAAAAAAACGGTGTGTTCTCAAACTTTACACAGCGTAAACTTGAGAGAGTGGCGCATAATACACAAGTTCCAAAATTCCTTCCCCCTGCGGAAATTAAAAAGACAAAACTCAAATAAAATTCTCAAATTTGGAAAGCCTTATGTTCCACGGTGGGGTCTTTTCCAGGGGGGGGGGACGGGTATTTTCCGGGGAGGTAATTGCCGGGCGGGACGCATAGAACCTAAAAAAAGAGCTTTTGTTTCATCTGATATGTAGAGAGTACTATGATAATTTAACAGTGACTACTCAGGATATGCCTTTATCAAATAATTACAATTACGACAAGACTGACAGGAGAGACAACCTCGAAAAATACAATTCTATTGTGAGAAGACGTGCCAAATGCCCATCCAGAAAAAAGAGCAAGGGTGAATATTTTGTTGGATGACAATTTGTTTTCCCCCTTTTTTGCCCGTTTTGAAAGTCTGTAGAGAAGACAACAATCAATTTGTATGCCCTCCATCAAACACTACAAATATACTGCAACCACATGACGTTGCTTTTCCTGCTCCAATGAATATAGCTCCTGGAAAATCTAGAATCAAATGGGAAAGTAAATTTTAAGAATGACTTCACCAATTGCTTCTCAAGCTCCAGTTATCCGAGAATACCCAATTACGGCCCAAATAACTCCACTAGAAATTGTGGACGATATCAGCAGTTTCATTGTCTTGTGAACCCGCAGATTTGACAAACACGCAATGAATATCCCACACAAACGTCTTAGCATTGCACCGGAGAGAAGCATCAGGGTTGCAGAAGAGTCGACTGGTGAGTTCTATACGACTGACGTATCAGGATGCGAGTGGGAGTCTGAAACGGAAGTTAATGAGCCAGTTGGCGTTGACCCTTCTATTGTCAAGTGGGGGAGTAGCCAAAACGCGTTTGTATAACCCACCAGCCTGTGTGGATGGACATTGGTCGTAAAATTCCTCATGGTTCGTATTTATAAATATTTTCTGGTGTTGGAGGTATATGCTCTTTCTTCTAACGGCTTGCTGAACGTAATCTGCCGGTGGAAAGAAAAGGATAGGTCCTTCATTTCTCCAGGATGAAAGACTCAGCATCCATCCGTACCGACCAAGTAGAAGGGGATTTTCCAGTCCTTCGACTCATGACACGAGATTTTTATTTGATCCTGACTCTGGTCATCTGATACTTCACTAATTTGACCTTTCTTAACCTTTTAATTTTAGAAGTAATTATTTCTATGAAAAAATCATGTTTTTTTTCAAACTGTAGGTTTGATGGCACAGGAATCCAAACTCCTCCAACTAGTGCTCAAATCAACTTGTCAAGGTTTTCAGTGTTCATTAAAAACACCAAGAGGTATCTGTTAAATATTTGTACAGTTTTCACAATATGAACATCGGCAGTTTGGGACAGTTCCCATTCGTTACAAAATGACAAATTCCCCAACCACCAAAAAAAGTGTTGAGTAAATACAAGTTTAAACAAAAATATCACAACAAATTCTCGATTTTTTCAAGATAATTAGTTCACAGTTACCTTTTCTAAGATACCGTACTATGCAGTTTTTCACGTACTTTCAGACTTGTGCTTTGCGCCCAAGGACATCTAATAGCCGAAAGACTCTTGCACAGTTAAGATCCTTATTTTAATTAGCAGATACACCCCCTCCTCCAAGTGGAAATCCTTGCTAAAATCACGACTCTAAGGATGTATTTCCTTAAACACAGACATGTGAAAGCTGTATCCAGGTTGAATTGCAAGATAAAGAATCATGTAGCCTTAATTTGTCTTGGAAGCCTCTTTTGATGAGTCATAAATAAACTATTGGATTCAGAAGAATTCAATGATTCTGTTCCCAATACCAGGCAGTACAAAAGCAGTAGACTAGCAAGGAATAAGCAAGAGTAGATTTGCAGTGCTCTTGCTATTCTTCTGCTGCAGTCAGGTTACAAAACTGGACTTATTTTGAAGCAGCTAGAAGACTCATAATCAATTTTTACATTGATCTTTTACCAAAAAACCGTTTTATTATAAAAATAATCACAATTTAACTAAATAAGAAAATACTAGAAATTACAGAACTCAGTGCCATATGACTTAAATGAAAAGTAAATGCGACAAATGAAACATGAAATTTCAATGTGTTGATGTATCATGATGTATTCTATCAATAAATAATATAAAATTGAATAATATAAAATTGATTCCATTGAAAGCGTAAAACGGGATCTATTACATTTCAAAAAGAATTACAAACAAACTAGCTGATGTTATATTGGGAAGAAGAGTATATTTCAAACTGATCAGAAGATGGGATGTTTAAGGGTGCAAAACGAGGAATTTTTTCATTTGGGTGCCCTTGCGTAAATATAAATTCGATACAGGCACAAGTAGATTGGCGATGATTTCGTACCTGGAATCCAGCTACCAAATGGCTTTAATTTGAATACTTAAATTCAGTCATACGATTTCACATAATAGGTAATTTCGAAGGTAATTGTAATAGAAATTACCTATTACATGGAAACTACCTTTCCATGACGATCAATAAAAATTCGAATAGAGATATATCCTTCTGCTGATCAGCAGTATTTCTCAAATGACGGTCACTGTGCATGTAACCAAAATATCCAGTATTTTTGTGAATTGTCACTGTCTAATAAAAGGATTTATCCCCATTCGATCTCTTATTTATTTTGCATATTTGAAATCTTTTACAGACACACGGTCTTGACTCAATAATTCAGTAACAGAAACAAATGCAATTATTAAACGCTTTTTCAAAATATTTGTTTTAATATATTCCTACAAATATTTATTAAAGTACGGCATATTATTCTTACATACTTGAGATTTGGGTTTTGTTTTGAAACAAATGGAAAACGATAACTTTTTGTTTATAAAGATTCAATCTTTTCCTAGAATGAGTTGTCTGATGAATTAGCTAAAGCTGTTAGCACTTTTAAAAAAGTACTTCAGTAGCCGTTCTTAAAAGGTTGGGACAAACAGTCAGACTTTAGCGTAACGAGCAAAATATTCAAGAGGGGGCAACACTTCATATACAGAATAATTTCTGTTCGTTCCCTCCCCTCCCCAAGGAAGACTGACTCCCTCCCAAAGGAAGACTGTCCCTCCCCAAGGAAGATTGTCCCAATGGAAATCCACCCCAAGCCCAAACTCCCCCCCCCCAAAAAAAATATCTGTATATTTCCCAATAGCAATCACTATACGTAAATTTCAGGCCTCTCTCCACGGAGTGTGGAAGGTCATTTTATCCCTAGAGACATATTTATTTGATCTTTAAACTATACTGAACAAAATGGCTACCTTAAAATTTTGATCAGATACCTTTGACAAATAAATGGCTGTGGGAGGGGGGCCAGTTACCCTCCAGTCTTTTTTCAGTTAGAAAGGGCACTAGAAATTTTAATTTCCGTTCGAATACACTTTCTTCCAATTTTCTAGGACCATTTTATCAATACTATCATCCCTGGAAAAAACAAAACAAAAAAAAAACAACAAATGAACACAAATCCACGATCTTTCTTCTGGCAAAAATAACAAAATTCCAAATTGCTGTATATAGCAGCTTGAAACTTCTACAACAGGGTTCTCAGATACGAAGGATCTGATGGTGTAATTTTTATCAAGATTCCTTGACATTTAGGGGGTGTTTTCCCCCTATTTCAAAAATCAGGCAAATTTTCTCAGGCTCGTAACTTTTGATGGGTAGAAGTACACTTAATTATATATTTGGAATCAGCATAACAAGCTGATTCTTTTCATACTTCTATTGATATCAAAATTCTGTTTTTAGAGTTTCGGTTATTATTGAGCTCAGTTGCTAATTACTTAAGTTTGTTACCACGAACTGTTTGATAAATACTCGCTCTTTTCCTAGAATGAGTTGTCTGATGATAAATCAAATGGAATACTCTTAAGTACTATCAGTATGAATTCTTTGATGTCTAATGAAAATGCTCTGTTCAGTAAAACTCTTCTATAACTCATCAAATTTATATGGTCTGTCACCTGTATGTACTCTTCGGTGGATTTTCAAAGAGCCTGACTGAGAAAAACTCTTCTGACATGTATCACATTTATATGGTCTCTCACCTGTATGGACTCTTTGGTGCGTTTTCAAATAGCCCGATTCAGAAAAACTTTTCTGACATGTATCACATTTATATGGTCTCTCACCTGTATGGACTCTTTGGTGCGTTTTCAAAGAGCCTGATGCAGAAAAACTTTTCTGACATGTATCACATTTATATGGTCTCTCACCTGTATGTACTCTTTGGTGGCTTTTCAAATAGCCTGATTTAGAAAAACTCTTCTGACATTTATCACATTTATATGGTCTCTCACCTGTATGGACTCTTTGGTGGCTATCCAAATTACAAGAGTCAGAAAAAATCTTCTGACACTTGTCACATTTATACGGTCTCTCACCTGGATGTATTCTTTGGTGTATTATTCAAAGAGTCTGATGTAGAAAAACTCTTCTGACATATTTCACATTTATATGGTCTCTCACCTGTATGTACTCTTTGGTGCCTATACAAATGGCTGGATTTAGAAAAAATATTCTGACACACCCCACATTTGTGAAGTTTTTGTCCAGTATGTGTTACCTGACGTCTTTTATTTTTTTTCCGCTTTTTCGTAAACAAGCGACTATTCAAACATGTATTCTGATGATTGAAGTCTTTTGCTTCAGTTTTAGATTCAAATAAATTTAAGGAGACGCTAGTAGAGGGAACCTGTGGAGCAACTAGGAATATATTTCCCCGCATGTTTAGTTCAGAGACGTTTTGTGAAAAGTGTCCTTGTAAAAAAAGATGTTGTCTCATATCACCAATAAATTCTCGTAAACATATGGGACATCTTCTTCTTTCTCCCATTCGGTGCTCCAGATTGTGAACTACAAAATCTCTGTAATCGTGAACTACAGCTGGACAGACAACACATTCTATCGGTGAAAGTTCTTCACAGCCAGTGTCTATGTGAAGATCTAGCAATAGAAAGGATTTCTCTGCTTTTCCACAGGAATCACAACGCCAGATGCCTGCTGTTAATTCTTCTATAGCCCTCTTTGTCAGTTTTCTCACCATAACAATCAGTTTTGGGCCTGAGATTTGCGGTGGAGTAATGCCATCAGAACAGTCCACGGTAGAACGGATTAACCCTGAAATAAAAAAAAATATAATTAAATAAAACAAAAATAGATCAAATAAACATAAATTAAAGCAACATTAAATGAAAAAAAAACATTACATAAATACTGCCTCTGCTGAAAAAAACAGGAAAAAAAACAACCATCTTAGATGGTTAGAAAGGTTTTAACAAATAAATAAACCTATTCTTTTCTTATTTTACTTTTTGAGATAAATTTATTGGCAAGTTTTACTGGAAAAACTTGTAAATTCAATATATAGAAACTTTCTGAATCTAACAAGACAAAAATTTTCTTTTATAATGTTTACTTAGAAGAATAATTTCGCGACATAATTACCGAAAGTCTAAGGGCCATTGAAGCAATAAAATTGTAAGCAGCAGTAATTAAAAGTGAAGTTCTGAGGATGGACATTTGTAGGAAAATGGTCAACTGTCCCCTTTTTATTCTGATTTTCGAAAAAAACTTATGTTTGTGCTGAATAGAAATTTCAGCTTTTTGTTGACAAATAGCATTTCTTTGCAGGATATTTACTTTATTTTTCTTTATATCCACGTTAATTATTTTTGCGTATTTGGGACACTCCTTTGAGACACAAAAATTTCGGAACACTGATTTCAGCAAAAAATTCTTGCGATAGAAACGGCCATTATATTGAGATATTTGATGACAAGTAGGTTCTAGGTACAGCTTAATAGTACTTAAAAAATAGCATTAAAATATTTGCAAATTCCCCTTTGTTATTCACCTCTGGAGAAAAACATTCCGCAATTACGCTCCCCTTTAACCAATCTGAAGTTCTGCATACTTAAACAATTCAAATAAAAATTCTTTCTTCCGGGTATGTGGCTGCAATTTATAACAATTCTTCCAGTAATAATCCCAAAAACTATAACCTGTAAAAGACAGTATTTCTCCCTTTCTATTTCACCCAACATTAAATTCATGCTATAATTTTATTATTAGTCATTCTAAAAAGTGACCGGAAGAATCAGAAAATTACAGAAAAATTCAAAAAATTAAGCATATTAAATTAAAAAATATTTTTTAATGACAGAGGAGAAACATTAAAAAACAAGAAGAAAATGTTTTGGCATTACAGAAATTACACAAAAATGTGAGAATTATGTTTTCAGAGTTGACTCTGCTGGCAGTCTGGTTAGCTGGCAGTCTCTCGCTGGAAAAGTGCTCAGGAATGAAACTGAAGCAAAAAATTTGACAATAAATTTTTGGAGAATAAACAAAAATTTTATGACACATAAAGTTGAATAATAAAATTGGATATTCCAAGTGATGAACCTAACCAACTGAAAAAAAAACGATGTAAAAGAAAAGATTCAACAATACCATGTTACGCTAACCTGTCCCTGAAGATATTAAAAAAAAAACTAAAGCAACAATTGAGGCCTAAGCTATATCAATACAATTTTCCTGTAGTGTTTATTCCAGTACAGCCAGCAGTATTTTTTTCTTGTGTCACTACAGTTCTTTTGGATACACTTTTTAAAAATTTTCCATTACTTTGGGTCAAGAGGTTTTGGTTTATTAGATCATTACATCTACAACTACGAGGAGATATTATAATTCTCCAGTTCAGAGTTTTTTGACAATGGGTCAGTGATGTCGGTTTTACACTTCCTATTCTCACTATAACCTAATTGCACCCAAAAAACATATTTTTCTGTTTTTCTCTTTGAATAAAATTAGTTTATTTTATTATTACACCTCCACCCAATTATTTAATTACAACACGAAAAAAGAGAAATCTCAAAGCAGCGCTTGCTTTGACCATCCTGATCCAAATTTGCCAGCTGATACACCCTTTTTAAGCATCAACAACATCAAAGTTCAACAACAACATTAAAATATGACTGTTAAAACTAAAATGAAAAACTTTAAAACAGTCCCACATCCTTACTTCAACGAATCTGACATAAAACCGGACATTAAAAAAAAGAGAAAATATTGACCCAACAGTGCTATATTATTATAGAAGACATTTAAATAGGCAAAATTGAAAAAACAAAACAACTTTGCTTTGCCTACGCTGTGCTGGTGCAATGTTTATGTAGCTTAAGAAGGGCAATTAAACCTCAAATGAATCTCACAATAAGCTTTTCTTCTCTCATTTTTCTGCACTTTGCAATAGTTATAATGTGTTTCATACCAATGCTTTATGTTTTTAGACGTTTTTAAGATTTGTTCTAGCAAGCTGTTTCACAATTTAGCCTTATCTTGAAAATAACTGGTGTTTGCAGAAAAAAAAACGGCAAAAATATAATAAAAAACGAAAACTAAAAGACGCAAAGAATGCAAAGTTAAAATATTATAATAGAAAATCATATGCGCGCCAGTAATTGAAACTGATAAATATCATCATAAAAATATCAAATAAAAACTTTGCTTTGCCTGCGCTTTACCAGTGCAACGTTTTAGTAGCTTAAAAAGGGCAAGTGAACCGTAAATGAATCTCACAAGAAACATTTTGTCTCCTATTTTTCAGTGCTTTGTGTTTAAATTTCTTTGATGCAGTTTCCTAGGAGTGAAAACTAAAACTTAGCCTTAATATATGTGTTTGGCAATGCTAGTCAAATGCTTTAAAAGATGAAAAACTATTAACAATTTTTCTTATTGAAAATAATGTCACAACAATGTTAGTTTCAAAGATACCTTCACTATCCAGTTCTGGGGAGTCTGACTCCAACGACAAAGTGGAAGACCCGGGTGAAATACAGACATATAGATTTTGAGACTCAGTTGACAAAGTGGAATTATAATTTTCTGTGAGCGTTTTGGTATCACTTGGTGAAGTATCAGGAGCTTCTAGAAGAAAGAAAGATAAAAGAAGAGAGAGATAATAATAAAACTAAGCATTCTCTATAATTTACCCAGAATAAATAAAATTCACAAAAAAGTTAAAAATATGGAAAATGAAACAAAACAATAGGCGTAAACAAATTCCTCAATAGTTTGATTATTACAAAATAAACTTGTAAAATCATAATTTTATTCACAGATTTCGTGTCAAAATAATTTCTAATTAATTTTAATAAAGAAATCCCTGGAGATAACAGATTTATTCTTACTCAGGACCATTTTCTAGAAATAAAGTGGAAAGAGTGTCAGTGGTTTACACACTTGATGTAAATTAAAAATGAAAAAAGTCTCATGAAAATTTTTGATCTTGCAATTGTTCAGTTTTAAAATTTTAATTCGTATTTATTGTTTTGCAATGATTTCAGATAGAAATCCAACCTTCATACAGAAATTTCGAAATAATACTTGAAAGCATCATACAATATTTCTTGTTTTATTATAAAAGGAAAAACGTCTTCAAACATGATCATTTCTGATTAAAACTGACTCTACAACATTATAAGTTGAATCATAGCTTCGCCACTACTATCCCCGTCCTTGGGAGCCAACTCAGACGCTAAAGGGGAGTTTCTAGCTGGAAGATTCACATGTACTATTTAATTGGTAGAAAATTTATACTACGATCAGACCATAAAAGCTTGCAGTACCTGCACACATTTAAAAACCCCACGGGCATTCTAGCTAGATGGATTATGAAAATCCAAGACCTAGATTACGAATTTGAACATTTAAAGGGCAAACAAAACGCAGCTTGCGACTTTTTGAGTAGATACCCAGAAAATATTCCGTCGGAAGATGAGGAAAATGAAGTTAACGCTATCAATGCTAAGAGCAAACACAAATGTAATAAAAACAAAGTCAAAGACGCAGTAAAGGAAAATAAGGTTAACTATTGTCCCTTGTCGTTATAAAATATAAAAAGAAAGCAAAAAAAGGACGAAATGCGTTCGGCGCTTATTAATTTTTTTGTGAATAACAATGCGTTACCGGATAAATTCAAAACTCTTGGAAAAGAGATAGATAATTTTTACTATGATCTTGATGAAGAGATACTGTGTAGAATCGTGACTGCTGAGACAAAAAGAAACCAAACTTCAAAACTACCTGTATTACCACAAAACTTAATAGTGCCTGCATTTGAATATTTTCATTCAGATATAGGTGGACATTTAGGAGTAAAGAAAACTTTCCATAAATTAAAACAATATTTTTACGTGCCGTCGGCAATGCCAAAACTTAAAGAATATGTAAGTACATGCGAAGCATGTAACTTAAGAAAAATCCCCCCAGCTTATCCTAATCCTCCAATGGGAAGGGTCCCAGTAGCAAAGTACCCCTTCGATATTATCTCATTTGACTTATACGGACGAGCGGGGCCTTGCCTGTTTCCAGCAGAGGCCATACTTGTATTCTTTCTGTTATAGATCACTTTTCAGGATTTACTTTTGCAAAAGCATTGAAAATTTAAGGTGCTTATGCCATCAGTAAGGCGTTAGCAAAATTATTTTTAAAATTCGGCATTCCTAATAAAATTTTGAGTGACAACGGAGGTAATTTTATTTAAAAGGTAACAAAAGACTTAATGAGTTTCCTCAATATAGAGAAAATGGTGACAGTTCCGTACCAACCACAAGCTAATGGTAAAATAGAAAATAGGCATAAAATATTTTCGAACGTATTAAGTATTTATACAAAAGACAAAAGGATCGACTGGGATCAATTCTTACCTTATTTAACTAACGTAATCAACACTGCTTATTCAGAAACAACCAAAGACAATCCATTTTATTTATTTTTTGGTCGTGATTTTAGAATCCCGTATAATGAGATTATTGAATCTCGGCAGTATTATAATAGCTCGGAAGATTACAAACAAGAATTCCTAAATATGATGAGGAAAACTTATAAAATAGTTAGGCATGAGTTGGAAAAATGTAAAATAAACCAAGAGCTAAGAAACCAACCCAAAGTCAAGGGGAGTATAGATTTCAAAGTAGGACACTTCGTTTACCTAAATAACGAGGCAAAAACGGAAGGAAAAAACTTTCCAACAAATATTCTGGACCGTACAGAGTAGTCAAAAAGTACGATAACGAATATACTTTTAAAACGGCGAACCCCAATAGCGGAAGAACGTACAAGGCGCATGTTAGCCGAATAAAAAGAGCCAAATTTCCAGAGAGATGGTTATCACATCCCTCCTCTACTGACTCATCAGATTCGGAAAACGAGCCACATAAATCAAGATGGTCATAGCTAGAACCCATTAATTTTAAACAAGATTATTTTTAAGGTGATTGTGGCGATAAAAACTGAAGAAGTCTTAGATATGAAAAATCTATTTATTGCCAAGCAGAAATCGCTAATACCAGGATTTTTTACAGAATTAAAAAGACCAAAAGATCAAATAAGTTATTCATCGGCGAGCGTGGGAGAGTTAGATAATACAGTATCTCCAAAAACCCAATTTTTCCCCGATGTAATTTTGAGCGCATGTCCCATCACCAGATTTCCAGACGATATGGTTTCCCCTGCAACACCAATAGAAAGGCCCCTGTGTTTACAACAAGAATTAAACAAAGTTTAAGAAACCCCCGGTATTACTGTAAAGAAAACTCCCCCAAAGATTCAACTAAAACAAACCTACGAGAAGCTCTGGGTTAAAAGAAATTTCCCATAAAAACGAGTCAAAGTACATTGCCCGAAAATAAAAATCCCAAAGATGACCAGCAAGGACAATATCATGACATAACTGTGTCAAAGGTCAAGCCTAAACAGTGGACTTCATGGAGGGAAATCCTAGTGCAAAAAATGCCCCACCCCCCTGAAGATATGGCCTTCAAACAGTGGAGGAACCCCGCAAAAACTATTGATTCCTCCCAAAGCTCTCAAGAATCTTTCAAATCCCCCGAGCTGAGAACTCAAGGCGAGGACTTAGAGAATAAACCTTCTACTTCTAGAGGAGTAAAAATTTACGAAGGAAGGGCAGGTGATACCTCAAAAAGTGCCACCTCTAAAAGTTCTAATCCGGATTCGTCGGAAACTAGTTCTGAAAAGTCTGACAGCGAATCAGACCATATAGTAGCTAAAGAAATAGAAAAATCAAGACCGACCTCAGCAGCCGCACACGGGAAACAAACGAAATTAAAAGGTCAAAAATTTTTTAAAAAACAATACAAAAATTTTGACCTTATTTCGCTAGAAAAACCGAAAAAGGAAAAACCGCAAGAAACAGAGGAGAAAATAACGACACAGTCAGGGAGAACAGTTAAAAAACCTGACAGATGGAAATATCCCTAATTAATGTAGACAAATTTCAAATCCCTTATGAAAAATCAACTTATGATCCACCATAATAAATCTAACCGTGTGCTAGTAAAGTTAACCAAGTCAATATTAATGAAAAAAAAAATAATACAAGTGATGTCAAAACATTGGTGATCAGAGAAAAAGGCCCAAAGGTAGGAAGCTCGTGGTCGACTGAAAACGACAAGTGGTGTAGGACCACGTTTTGTGGGAAGCCTGGGGAGGAACTCAAAGCCCATGTAGCTTTTAATTTGTTGTGGGCGTGCTTGCCCTCGTATTTTCTATGAAAAATCGACCCATGTCCTAACCAAGATGGATATTATCCAAAACAAGAAATTACCAGTACAGAAGCGTCTAATTATATGAAATATTTTGTCTTAGTGCAGATTATAATCGTTTTAAGCCTACACATAAAATAGGATACCAGTGTAATTATGTGCTGCACGCTTGCTTATTCATGTGTTTCTTACTCGAGAAATATAATGTAAAATTAAATTGTATAGCGATTATTAGCTATGCTTTAAAGTTATATCTCCACCAGTCATAGAGGTATATCACGACCAGAATAAAGCTCGAAAGTCCTAACTTTACTTTCCTACCCTATCTAATCATAAAATATTTATTCTGTTTTTCGCCTACAAATCAGTTTTCTTTGGCCAATGCCACAAAATGATTACATAATAAGAAATAACCTAAGTAAAAATTAAAGTGCCTTTGAAAAAAAAAATATAATAATAACAAAGCAGTAAACAAAAGAATTTTGCAAAAAATGGGTACAATTAATTATAAATTAATTCTAGAAACAAAAAATAAGATGAGGCTTAAGAATATCATCATAATCCTCGTTGTTCACGCAGTAGCCCAAGACATTGTAAAAGATGGAGTAATATTCAAGCATGAAAATTCATTGCTAACTAGCCATGACGCATGGAAGATCTTTATGAAATTGGACCCCAAACCCTTCGAGACCTTGTTTCAACAAGTAACAAGACTAGAAAGAAACACGAATGAACTCAAAGAATCGACCAATTTCTGGTGGAACATACTATTGACCGTATGTTTCGTATTCGCGACTTCCCAGACCATAAGAACCCTATTGAATTGTAATTACGGAAAAATCCTGAGACTAAGAAGGCGAAAACCAAGAGAAGAACACGGGGAAACAGCTGAAATGCAGAGGTTAAACCCGGAACCCTCTGAGAAGGTCTAAGCCAAGAAATAGGGAAGACATTAGAAAACGAGTGGGTGTAGAGGTCTCCACTCGTCCTTGCTATGTCTTGTTCCCTCATTGTAGTATCGTTTACGCAAAACCGTGTGGTTATGACGCTGCAACATGCGTTTCTTAAACAGCACGGACGTGCGTGAACAATGCAGGCATGAAACATGTTGTAAAATTAGACCTCAAAATTAACCATGTAGCATAAACTCTGTTTAAATGATTATTTCAAATCTAATGTAAAATTAACTGAGTGTTGAAGAAGTGTTGAACACGATAAAATCTTCGTTTTCTATACTAATATTAGTGAATTTATTTAATTCCGTCTCGTGGCGCAAAATTTCATGTACTCAGTCGATACACGACCTATTTGTATAAGGACTTCTCGTTTTAAAGAACGTTTGAGTCTGCGGAGTTATTTTATTTCAGGAATTGGAACGGCATTTCAGACACTAATCAGGACAATTCATAGACCAGTGCAAGTATAGCCCAGTAGCACCTATTTTCATCACATCTCGACCAACGAAGAGTACTCGCCATAAACCCCAAGAAAATCTCAACCCAACTTCGCCTATGAAAATTACGGATACCCTTTGATCAAGGAAACGATGATCATTTGAAGGAGAATAATTTTCCTCAAACTCAAATCATGTTATGTATCAGGTAGCAAATCTCAGTATCCAGTGCTTTATAGAACTATAAATATAACAACCCTGAGAATCCCATTATCTAGCATAAGATGTAAGTGAATACATCATCCCTGACAATAATATCGATGAACCCAATTCAGCAGACTTTCTACATATCGACGATTCACACGTTGAATCCCCTTCGACCCTTTACGAGATTACAGAGACATTAGAAATATGGACTTGGAAACCAACCATTGAATCATGTAACCAAAATAATCCCAATGACTAACCCCTGAGTGACAATGTACTCCTCCAAAAAGTTAAAGACAATATATTGAAGGAGTCACTAAAGTTTGATGTTGACCCATTCCAAATTCAAACATCATTTCCCCTATAATTTATCAAGGAGTCCCCATAAAAGCTAATGGGTACAAGCCATGCACAAAAAATTTTATGAACTAAAATCTCTAAGTGCGTGAAGGAACAATTTTACACGAGAAACTTATTCTCTATGTGATTAAAGACAACCCAAGAGTGAAATAATATGGGATAGTCAACCCTTCTGGCATCAACGGATTCCCAGTGCTCAAACCCTTAACAATAAGGCACCCTATGAACTATACAAAAACAACAGGTGAAAATTAAATTTAATGGCAAAATTCCACACACCTGTAACCAAAAGTATCATTTCCAGTATGATAATTGGAGATAATACTTCGTCCAAGATGGACTTAACCATACTCGAACAGATCTGTGAGGAAACTACATATGAATATTTTAAAACTTTGTTTCAACAATACGATACTAGTGAAGAACCATAATTCGCAACAGGAGGAGCGAGTGTGTAAAGAGACACGTATAGTGGTAAAATAGGTGTGAACTCATATCTGACAACTTAACAATTTTGATAATTTAATGTTGATATTACATAACAAACAGTCCAAGTGAAAGTGTTTTTGTCACCAGTGAAATGGTAAACATAATATTGTGTGTTATAAATCATTCATGAATGTACCGCTAGATGTTCAAGTATAATTAGGTGTAGTATTATCATGTTATTCATTCAATGTAGCATATATAGAAAGTAGTGTGCCATATTGACAGCAAAATAAAAAAAAAGCCTTGTAAAAAGTGAATTCAAAAAAAAAATCTTAAGTAAAGGTAGAATAGCCCCAACCTTGTTGATAATGTAATCAGTGTTAGATGTAGAAAAAAAAATCTTTAGTATAGTAGCTAGCCTAGAACCATGAATAATCTTAGTCCGGTAGATGAATTTTAGATAGGGAGGTAGCAAAAAAAAGAAAAAAAGTAATAGAGAAAATTTTTAGCACTCCCTGATTAAGCCATAACAAAAATATAAAATAATTATGTAGAAGAAATAGTTAATAAATGGCGAACATTTTAAAAGCCCAAAGGCAAGGAAATACTAATGACAGGACGTCATTAATTGATGGGAAGGGTAATATGTACTGTGAGCAAAATGCAACATATTTAAAATACCAAAAAAAATCCCTTCTTTCTAAAGATAATTCCGACTTCCTCTAATTAAGTTAAATCTAGTTTCAAAAATGAAAAGTCCTTAATCAGCAAAGAGAAAAAGTGCAGTCACTTTCGCAGGAAGTTTAAACGATAAGAACCGTATGAACTTCTAAATAATCAAAAATATGTGAGACGTATTATTGGATGAAGGGTTCGCATCCTTGGGGCCACTCGTGACAATTGTGAGCCAGTTCTTACAGCGCAAGACTAAAGAGCTAAGTTTGATAGTGGGGTAGAAGTGCTTTTAGAAGAGATTCGTGTTTGAGAATCAGGACCGCTGATCAGGACCGAGACAGAATTACTCGGCGTACGATCTTAGCATTTCTTTGATTGTTGTACCTCTGTCACCATTGTTGTCGTTTGAAGTGACTCACAGCTGTGCACCTAAATATGTAGGTCCCAATAAATCTATTGTTTTTTACCTGTGTTTATTTCACTTTATTTGTCTGCATCCAGCCTAGTAGCAGGTAATTATTACGCAAAATCTCCAACAACCTTCCCAGGGAATCTGATCTCCAGATAGCTCAAGAAAAAGAGGCCACGTTTATATGTCTACATATTCTATTTTCTCCCATTAATTGAGGGCGGCGCTAGTTTAGTTGACACAATCTTTAGCACTATAAGCAGCGCTATCGGATAACCTATAAAGTGTAAGTTCTCAGCCTTAAGGTACGATATTACATTTGACGCGGTCAATACTTATGACCACAATTAAGCCCAGTCCCTTTTCTTTTATAACCACAGTAAAAAAATTCCATCTCTACAGGGAGGGGGGGTTGAAACAGGCACAGTCAACTGTATCTAAAGAAGAGGAACTAGATTTGCCAGCAGATCATTTTGAAGATGGTCTCAGTGACTGTGAAAGTAAATGATTATTCTTCTATTATGATCCAGTGCTTAGTTAATTAAAACGTTACAAACAACTTTTTTACCTGTATTCAGTGCTTTTAATAATAAGTGAGAAATAACATAAATATGACATGATAAATGTTACTGAAAGCAGCTATTTAAATATACAAGGCTATTAGGGTACCATTTCTTAGGTTGAAATGTAGTAACAAAAAATTTGCTAATATGATTTTACTCACAACTAATGGTTATTTTTTTGCAGAATAGATGTCTGAAATCAGGTACAACTGTCCAAGTGCTGAGGTATTATCCAAGGCACAAAATTACCAAAGGGATGAACTGGAATATTTATTAAATAGATGAAACTCTAGATGCAGGAGTATTACTTTTTTCAAGCCCAATAAAATCGGAAACATCAAACACTGTCATCCAAAGCTGAAAGTGCAGCTTAAAAAGAAATGCCCAACTGGTATTGTGGCTACAGGGGAACTGTAAAACGCCAACTTTGCCCTATATTTCAAACAGAGTACCTTACTTTTACCAGTTTTTTGTTTTACAGTAATTTTACAATACTACAAATATGAAATTTGGATAAAGGCTACATTTGCATATTGGGGGGGGGGCAAATGTAGTGGAACTAAAGGTGAAATGTTAACTATAATAATTCTGCATATTATGAAATGAGAATTGTTTTCTTAAATGGTTTTCTTCTCAACAGTCCTAATTCTAGACTTAAACCAAAATGGTTTTAAAAAGTGCCTAATCATGGATATAAAACAAGACAATCTGATAAATGTAACATTGTGTATATAACAATGCAAAAATTTCATTGTTAGGTGTTTTCAAAGTGTTTATACATATCCCTTGGACTATAGGCTATGTGAGACAATCAGGAGGAAAATGGTGGTGGTTTACAAATAAATTAATTATCATATTTGAAGTAAGCATAAAACAGGAATCTGGAATAGTGTTCAACATACCTCTATGTCAGTCATGGAATCTTCCTAAATTGGCCTTTTCTTTTGCGTTGATTAAATCAATCCAAAAGGACCTTCAGGAGGGGGGGGGGAGGTAAGTCAGTATATTTGAAAGTGAATAACTAGGCTATAATCTTTAAAATGAACATAAAAGACAGTGAATTTACCTTGTCCCTGGAATCTTGAAGCTTACCCCCTTGTAATGAAGTCTTGCACATATGGTAAAAGTATTCTTTTGAGTAAAACCAATTAACTTTGGAATTCTTAAAAATAGAAATGGGTTTTTGGACTGCAATTATTTTACTCCTGCATAACACAATGTGAGTGTAATAACAAGATTCCTGCTTTTGATCTGCTTTCTTGGTGACATTTTCACCAATAATTTGTTATTACAAATTCAAAATGTGGTCTCTGTTTTGTCAAACAATTGAAATAAAAAAAAACATATAATATTTCTGATATATAGAATAAAAAACAAGCAATAAAAGTTACATTTTTAGAATCAGAAGATGCAAATATAACAGATATAATCAGAATAAGTGAATAAAACTAAAACACTGAAAGGAAATAGACTATATATCATAAAAGAATAATTGGTATTTCCAAAGAGGTCCTTCTAGGTAAGTCAATAACATAATAACTTTGACTGTTTGATCTTAAATAATATTAGTAGGCTAATAACTATATTGATGAATAGCTTAGATTTTTAGCTATTCATTGGTATATACAGATCTTCCCTATTCCTATTTGGTAACAAGATAAAAAAATTTTGTAACAATAAAATTTTGCCATCATTGACCTGGACCACAACACATCCAGCAAGGACCTTAATTTTGCTCTGAAGTGCAAATTAAGGTAATTAAGTTAGGAGAGAGACAAGGGGTTAGCAGAAGTAAAAATTGGAAGTATGATCCCAAGGGCTGTAACCAATATTTTTGTTGGGGTACAAAAGAATTAAAAAAACACATAAAAATATGCAATTGCATACTGCATACTTCCTTATGATTTCTGGGAATACTTCTGGTTCACACTGGTATTATAAAAGTAAAGAGTACAATTAAACTCTAAAATGAGCAGAATTTATTCTGCATAGGATGGGGACTGCCTATTCCTTATCCAAATTTCCCCCTCATGGTTGCTAAAACTTTGGAGGGTGCTCATCAAATCAGAAATTGAGAGTTTATATAGTCCTTTTTTTAGAAGTTAAAAGTGATTAGAGGCCAACCAGCAATGGTGGAGGGGGGAGAATTTTCTGCAAGGGGTATTTTTGTGGGGGCAAAGGATATTTTACATGGGTGGTACTTTCTAGGGGAGAGGGGTAGGCCTAGGCCTAAACACTGGCAACACTTAAGATGTGTTAATTAGTCTTTGAATTTCAAATTCTAAAGCTGTGTTTTAGATAAATCAGTCAACAATTTATAATTAGCAAATATAGTAAAAAAACAATAGGCTATGCAATTGAGCAAAATTAGGCTATTTAAAACTCAAACCCTTACATCTTGTTACCAAATAGGAATTGAGAAGAACTATATTTACCAATGAATAGTTAAAATCTCAGCTGTTTATCAAAATGGTTATTACTAAAATTGTTAAAGATCAAACACTCAAAGTTATTATTTTATTGACTTACCTAGAAGGAATTCTTAGAAATACCAACTATCCTTTTTTTTATGTATAGGCTATTTCCTTTCAGTGTTTTAGTTTTATTCACTTATTCTGATTATATCTGATATATTTGCATCTTCTTATTCTAATTATAACTTTTATTGCTTTATGTTTATTTTATAAATCACAAATATTAAATGTAATTTTTTCATTTCAATTGTTTGACAAAACAGAGACCACACTTAGAATTTATAATAAACTATTGGTGAAAATTTCACCAAGAAAGCAGATAAAAAGTAGGAATCTTGTTATTACATTCACAATGTGCTATGCTGGAGTAAAATAATTGCAGTTCAAAAACCTATCTCTATCCTTTAGAATGCCAAAGTTAATTAGTTTTACTCAAAAGAATTCTTTTACCACATGTGTAAGAATTCATTAAAAAAGGGGCAAGTTTCAAGACACCTGGGAAAAGATGAATTCACAGTCTTTTATGTTAATTTTAAAGATTATAGCCTAGTTATTCACTTTCAAATATACTGACTTACCTCCCCCCCCCCCCCTCCTGACGGTCCCTTTGGATTGATTTAATCAAGACAAAAAAAGGCCAGTGTAGGAAGATTCCATGACTGACATAGAGGTATGCTGAACACTTTTCCAGATTCCTGCTTTATGCTTACTTCAAATATGATTATTAATTTGATTGTAAACCACCACCACCCTCCTCCTGATTGTCCCACATAGCCTAAGTCCAAGAGATAAGCCTAAGTCCAGGAGATATAAACACTTTGAAAACACCAAAACATTGAAATTTGGCACTGTTATATGCACAATGCTACATTTATAAGATTGTCCTGTTTTATATCCATGATTAGGCACTTTTTAAACCTTTTTGGGTTAAGTCAAGAATTCTGGGCTGTTGAGAAGGAAACACAATTCTCAGTTCATAATATGCAGAATTATTATAGTCATCATATCAGCTTTAATCCCACTATATTTGTAAAAAAAAAACAGTTTTTCTACTCTAGAAGCCTTAATTTAAAGACTTTTGTTTTGAAAAGGGTTTCAGTGTGTACGAAAAACAACTAGCAATCTCTTGCTGGTTGATAACATTCAAATGTTTATTTTGAGTGTTTATATATTTATAAACATTTTTGGTCAAATCATCCCAATAATTATGATGTAGATAATTTTGGAAACCACAATGGCTTTCTAGGACAATCAATAAAAGTTCAAATAGGGATAAAATCCTTTTAATAGACAGTGTTACACAAACAGTGATAGAAATTCACAAAACATACCATATATTTTGGTCACATATGCAGTGACTGTCATCAGTATTCTACATAGGCTATGTAGTTTGCTCACTGCATGTGACCATAATATCTGGTGCTTTTTTTGTTAATTTCTTTTGAAAAAAACTAATTTTTTTTGCTGACAGTTTTTGGTAAATTTGGAGTAATTTATAGGCTAATACTGACTTAAAAATAAAATGAACATACTATTCAAACGGGAGTATACCCAATGGATATTATCTAAAAATTTCTATTCTATAGAATGTAAAAATAATATCCAACCATACTTAGTCATTGCCAAAACTATCCAACTAGTTTGCTATCTGAACAATCCTTTTAAGCAAGTAAGAAATTATCCAACTAGGAAAATAATTAAAATTTAAAAGAAAAATAGTTTTATCTTGCTAGCCAAATACAATAAAGCATAAGAGCCAACTTAGTATCTCTAACTAGGTGGATAATACTTTAACTTATTGCTTGCGATATATATATCTAACTAGACAGATAAGTCAATTCTTCATGCAAAATAGTGATAATATCCAACTATTCAGACAATTTTTTCTCTTAGACATACCATAAACATCTAACTTGGTGGATAATACTTTATCCTAGCCCTTCTGATATTAATCAAACTAGGTAGGCTAGTTAAGTAACTTCCTGCCCAGTTAAATATATATCAGAAGATCTAAGACTCAGCATTATCCACTTAGTTAGATATTCTTGCTGTGCCTAAGAGAAACAATTTATCTGGCTAGTTGGATATTATCCCAAAACTGTATAGCCTAATGGAATTTACTTATCCTCCTAGTTGGATATATATCAGGAGTGTTAAGACTTGGTATTATCCACCTAGTTGGATATTACCCAAACTGCTTAGAGAATCTTCTTATCTGCCTAGTTGGATATATATCAGAAACACTAAGCAACATTATTATCCAACTAGGTAGATATTCTCTCAGCCTAAGAGAAACAATTTATCTAACTAGTTGGATATTAACCCTAAACAGCTTAGAGAATCTTCTTATCTGCCTAGTTGGATATATATCAGAAACACTAAGCTACATTATTATCCACCTAGTTAGATATTCTTGCTGTGCCAAAGAAAAACAATTTATCTAGCTAGTTGGATATTATCCCAAAACTGTATAATGGAATTAACTTATCCTCCCAGTTGGATATATATCAGGAGTGTTAAGACTTGGTATTATCCACCTAGTTACATGTTCATGCTGTGCCTAAGAGAAATGAATTATCTGGCTAGTTGGATATTAACCCTAAACTGCTTAGAGAATCTTCTTATCTGCCTAGTTGGATATATATATATATATATCAGAATCAATAAGCGACATTATTATCCAACTAGTTAGATATTGTCTCTGGCTAAGAGAAACAATATATCTAGCTAGTTGTATATTATCACCAATCTGTATAGGCTAATGGAATGTACTTATCCTCCCAGTTGGATATACTTCAGGAGTATTAATACTTTCTATTATCCACCTCGTTACTTGTTCAAGCTGCGCATAAGAGAAATGAATTATTTGGCTAGTTGGATATTAACCCTAAACTGCTTAGAGAATCTTCTTATCTGCCTTGTTGGATAGCCTATATATATCAGAATCACTAAGCTACATTATTATCCAACTAGGTAGATATTGTCTCTGGCTATGAGAAACAATTTATCTGGCTAGTTGGATATTATCCCAGGACTGTATAATGGAATTAACTTATCCTCCCAGTTGGATATATATCAGGAGTGTTAAGACTTGGTATTATCCACCTAGTTACATGTTCTTGCTGTGCCTAAGAGAAACAATTTATCTGGCTAGTTGGATATTAACCCTAAACTGCTTAGAGAATCTTCTTATCTGCCTAGTTGGATATATATATATCAGAAACACTAAGTTACATTATTATCCAACTAGGTGGATATTCTTGCTGTGCCTAGGCTAATAGAAACAATTTATCTGGCTAGTTGGATATTAACCCAAAACTGCTTAGAGAATCTTCTTATCTGCCTATTTGGATATATATCCAAAACACAAAGCTATTTTATTATCCAACTAGGTAGATATTCTGTATATTGCATAGACAGTCAAATATTCAGCTAGGTAGGTAAAGGTGTAAGAGTCTTAAAAATGTTATTATCTGTCTAGCATGATATTTTATCTTGATACTAAGTGTAGTTGGATATTATTTTTACATTCTATAGAACATAATTTTTTTAAGAATATCCATTGGGCACCTTCCCATTCAACACTCTATATTACTGATCAAAATAAATGAACCTAGCCTAACATTTGATGCCCTTTTTTGGTTCTTTTCTGAATATAGCTATTTGCTTCCTTTTACTGAAATATAGCTCTTCCTTAAGGCAAATAGTTTACCCATTTTTCAAATTGGATAGCTGTGTTTTGTCATCTGATGCATAACATGCATGAATCCATGACATAATCTTGATTATAATTACAGCAAGATCCTTGAGGAAAGAGTGATAATTTAACTATAGCCTAGCCTATAGGCCTAACTGAGTTCCTAGCCCAGCCAAGCTGATGCTTATTATGCCATCACAAATAGTGACTGGGTCCAAAGACCTAGACGTTGCTGCAAACAAAATAATTTTTAACTTAATTTATTGCACTCCAAAATTAATAACACAAAGGTATTGGATACCTGAATAAACCAGCATTTTTGTAT
>NC_142803.1:69638451-69691072 GCF_049724085.1 Artemia sp. Qi Xiang Cuo
AAGGCATCTGTGGTGCACCTTCCAGGGAGAAATCCGAGCTTTTCAATTTGAATGTGGTCTGATAATGGGGTTAAAATTCTTTGTTTTATTACCCTCTCAATTAGTTTTGCAACACAAGAGGTGAGTGATATGGGGCGGTATGAATCAACCAGCCTAGGGTCTTTTCCTGCCTTGAGCAGTGGGATCACTGTTGCCTTATTCCATTCAGATGGTATTGATGACTCTATGACAGATCTATTGAATAGCTCTGTCAGTAGCTCAACAAATGTATCTGGCAAATTTTTCAACATTAAATTATGAATTCCATCAAGGCCAGTTGCACCAGGCTGGAGCTTTGAAATGGTGTCTTTAACTTCTTGAAAGCTGAAGTGAAAAAGTGGTACAGTACCGTTTGTTAGACCGAGTTGATGGTGTGTGAGCTCTGTGATTGTTTATCTACTTTCAGAAGTTTTTCTAAGAAGAGATTATGTTTCCTATTAGTTGAAAATTCTGTAGTCCTTCCCATCTGTATTTCTGCAGAGATGGGTATTCTCCTTTTTTTACCTGAAAAAACCTGAAAATTTCTCCATAGCTCTTGGACGGGGGTGTTGTGGCCAAATTTGTCTTCAATGAGCCTTCTCAATCCATCTTGTCTCAGTCTTTAGTGTCTTTTTGAATTCTGCTATCTTTTGCTTGAAAGCTATTTTATTATCAATTGATGGGTATCTAGAGGAGTTATTTTTCTCTTTTTTCTCTCTAGGTAGGCTTTATGGCATTTATTTTTACATCCGGGAGTGGAATTTTGTCTCTTGGGATGAGGTTGTTTGTAAACAAATATTACTTCTAAAGAAGCTACTATAGCTGAAGTAATTTTATTGGATAATGATTCCACTAACTGGTCACTTGTCTTAATTTCTGAAGCCTTTTGGTTTAAGTTGTGTTTCCAGGAGTTCCAGAGTTTGTCTTGGAATTTCCAGAATTTCACTGGTTGGAACCTTGACCTTACTGGGTTGATCTCTAGTGTTAATGATAGAACCTCATGGTCAGAATCAAAGTCACAGGGTTTCTGAATTTCTACACTATTTATAATATCTGATGATGTGAAAGTGAGGTCAATGGTTGAGTATTTGCCTGTCTGAGGGTTCAGCCGTGTATTTAGGTCTTTGGGGGTGACAAGGGACAACTTATTTATGGGTTCCAGGATGTAATCGGTTAAAGGGGTTGCAATTGGATCTTCTGGTGATACAGTATCCCACATTCTGTGGTGCAGGTTAAAGTCACCACTAATTATTTTCACAGGGCCACATGCACTCACAATCAGCTTGAATTGATTCAGGGAGAATTTATTTGTCTTTGGGGCATAACAGTTAGCAATACTAATCCACTTGTTACTTCCCAGTAGTTTTATGTCAATTATGCCTACCTCCATTTCCCCTTGTGGACTGGGGTCATGTATTCTAAAAGCTAGGTCATTTTTCACAAGTGACAGTAGGCCACCACCTGTTTTGTGGACTCTGTCCCAACAGGCAATAGTGTACCCCTTGAAATCATGGACAATATTCTCCTGTTTTAAGAAAGTTTCTTGAAGTAGGAAAATATCAGGAGCATGCCTGACTAAAATATTTTGGAGTTCTTTTCTTTTGGCTTGGTTGAATCCCCAGATATTTAGTTGGAACACTGAAAGGGAGCTAGTCATTTGTGTGTGAGGGAGCTAACCTGGGTCTTTGCAGCTTATTACTACTACCTTCTGGGCTAGGTGTAGCCTCTTTTCCTTTACGTTTTCTTTCAGGGGCCCTTGGGCTGCTGGTTTGGGGAGGGTTGTTACTGGTTGTAGGGCTTGATTCAACTCTGTTTAGGTTTTCAGCAATGTTGGACAGGCTAAGGACTGCATTTTGAAGATTAGCTGGCATCATCTGAGATACTAGTTTGCAAAGTGATGTTATTGTCTCAGCCAGATAAGAGATCTGCTTTGTAACACCTTCAAACATGGTCATATATTTCTTGTTCAGGTCCTCAACTGGATGGTGGTTAGGTGTCAAAGGAGGAAAGGAGTCTTTATGGGCCATAGGGACATATTTGGCTTGTGTTGGAAGTCCCTTTGTCAGGACCTCGGCAGCAGTCCTCATGGGGACATTATTAGTGAAGGAATAGGTAACAATTGCTTTCTTCTCCATGAATATTGGGCATTCTCTTCTCTAGCATTAGTAGCATGGTTACCACTGCAGTTAGGGCACTTGAGTATCCGATCTTGCTTAATTGTTTTAAATTGGAGGCATTCATTATGAGTGTGTTGCCTACTACATAGTAGGCATTTTCTGCCTCTGCAGCAATTTGAAGCCATGTGACCAAAACCTTGGTAAATGAAACAACTGTAGCCTAATGCCCAGGAGATAAGCTGCTGAAATTATACCTTCAACCCCAAACAAAGATTTTCAGAGGGGACTGAACATTCTGATAAAAGGTGCAAACCAGGGAGACAACAGAAGGGCTTGGTGTTTTAAAGGTCGATGCCACATGTTCTATTCTATTATCAACTTGGACCTCCTTGACAAAGTCATCTAGATGAGTGACCTCTTCAGATGGGATAAATACAATTCCTTTTCTATTTCTTATCAAAGCAGGGTTAGAACTAGGACCAAGCACAAACTTTACTTTACAACCATTTACTGCTATATCTGAAATTGAAAGTATAAGAGCTACTGATTGGTTTGCAGCTATTATTATAATGGAGTTGTCTGGTCCAAGTCTTTCTAACATTGAACCGTAATGGTCCCTGCACTCATGATTATGAAGATGTTCAAAAAAATTTTTGGCAATGACAGTTCTACTACCCAATGTCAACAACCTAGTGGTTTCATTTGGACCTTCAACACCTAAAGCCAAAATCCTAACACTAGAATTAATTGGGTCAGGGGTGTCAGGACTAGGCCTACTCCTAATTGTCCTGTCATTCATCCCCCCAAAAAAAACCCCAATGGGTTAAAAATAATCAGGTAAAACAACAATATAAAATCACAAAAGAAGTAAAATGTCAAATAAATAAAACAAAAATGCTACAAGCAGAGGAGGGAGCCCTCAGTCAAAAATAAAATAAGCAAGGAATATAATTCAAAAGCAGGCACAGCACTAAGTTTAAAAGCAGGGTAAAAATGTGTTACTAAGCACTCTCAGCACTTTGATAGATGCAGTATGCAGGAATGTGGGAAAATTTGCACAAAGCACAATAACAGTCAAAACAAGCCAAAGGCCAAAATGCACAACGAAACGAGTATACAGGCGTCAGGGACCCCAAGGGCAGAGTCCCTTGTGATTTAATCAGCAAACCGTGGCACAGAGCTATCCCTACTTGGGAAATAGCAATTTTGAATATTTTTGGTTTATTGGCCATAATGGCCCCTGCACTCATGATTATGAAGATGTTCAAAAAATTTTTTTGCAATGACGGTTCTACTACCCAATGTCAACAACCTAGTGGTTTCATTTGGACCTTCAACACCTAAAGCCAAAATCCTAACACTAGAATTAATTGGGTCAGGGGTGTCAGGACTAGGCCTAGGCCTACTCCTAATTGTCCTGTCATTCATCCCCCCCAAAAAAAACCCAATGGGTTAAAAATAATCAGGTAAAACAACAATATAAAATCACAAAAGAAGTAAAATGTCAAATAAATAAAACAAAAAGGCTAGAAGAAGAGGGGGGAGCCCTCAGTCAAAAATAAAATAAGCAAGCAAGATAATTCAAAAGCAGGCACAGCACTAATTTTATAAGCAGGGTAAAAATGGGTTACTAAGCACTCTCAGCACTTTGATAGATGCAGTATGCAGGAATCTGGGAAAATTTGCACAAAGCACAATAACAGTCAAAGCAAGCCAAAGGCCAAAATGCACAACAAAACGAGTATACAGGCGTCAGGGACCACAAGGGCAGATTCCCTTGTGATTTAAACAACAAACCGTGGCACAGAGCTATCCCTACTTGGGAAATAGCAATTTTGAATATTTTTGGTTTATTTCAATTTTAATTCGTCTTTTCTTCCCTTTATTTTTGTATTATTTAAAAATATAATTTAATTTGCTTCTTCTTGGGACTGTTTCTACTCAAATGCCAGCGTTTCTACTCAATTTCTTAAGAATCTCATTAATTAGTACACCGTTTCCGGCAGGGGTAATAAAACTATCAACAAAGTTAATAAACCGTTTTTCTGTCATATAATTGTGTGGACTTCATTGCTATTACAAAATAATTGAACTTGATGTAACTTTTCCAAGAATTTCCACTTAGTTCAGCCAATAGCAGAAGACCCGTGAAAAACTTCAAATAAACCATCCACAAATTAGTGTCTACATATATAAAATTGCATACTTGTCTAAATATTTTGCTTGATAAAAGCAAAAGGATGGGACAAAAAAAAAATATTTTCATCTATTATTATAGAGAAAAAATATATAAAAAGATAGTTTTCTCAACTCTACATCTAATTATTTCACTTATTTATTTTTTTTATGAAAATTGCTGTAAAGTCAAATTGGTGAAACACCTTTGTGTGAGTGGAACCGACTTTATGGTTCATATTTTAACGCCAAGCCTTATTGACACCATGGGATCCCCACATTACACAGACAGAAAGTTCATGTTATAGATGTCTATGTGTCCTATCTTACATTGTCAACAATTGGTCAATATCCGGGTGTCCGTATGCACTGTGAGGCAGTGTTGGGTCAAGTACTCTGAAATAGTATTTAAGTATAAGTACCAAGTACTCAACCAAAATGGTAATTAATTATCAGTACTAAGTACTGCAAATATATTTTACTTAAGTGCTTTATCACGAAAGTACATGGCGTGAAGGTTTTTGCATGCTAGAGAATATGGTTCGGTCGTTGGGAGAGAAAATGACATTAGTTGTTCCATTATTTCCAGTGGAGAAGTGAAAAGGAACTCCATTCTAGTACCACCAGGACTGTATCCAAGGGGTGGGATCTGGACCAATGAAGACTGGTCATTTTCTGACAGATAAACAGATCCGTCAACAGAATACTGGTCTTTATTGGTCCGGATTCTGGAATCAGGTGCCATAAATCTGTCAATGAAGACTGAACTTAACCCTTTCCGACGAAATGGTTCCAACGTGAAACCACCTTTTTATATTTTTTTTACAATGATCCGTATGTGGTGAAAATAAGAAACCACCGGTCTAGCATATGCCTAGCAACGCTATCTGACGGGTAAAATTTTATAGGCAGCCTAATTGACACCTAGTGAGGTGACACCTAGTATTTAGAATGGATCACGTGCTGTTTTTTAATAAAAAGTAAGAAAGTTTAAAATACTTGGAAATAGTAGTATCTTTAATATTGTTTTTCCTGTAAATTTGTTCTTTGTGCAGTAGAGTACAAGTTAGTAGCATCACAGTTTCAGATATGAAGCACGATATACAAGTTAGCTGTAATCTTATTAAAATTAGTTATAGTATAATATAGTAATTTTTTATTAGCTACACAAGGTGAAAAAGAATAAAAAAAAATTAAAGACAATAATTAAGCGCTATAAAGATTTAAGCGAAACTTAGAATACGCTTCGAAAGCAAACAAAGTGCGAGGTATAAACAAACGAAAAGCAATATAAAAATAAATTATAACCTAAGAACTTACCAGGAGGTAAAATCCAACGACGAAACGCATAAAAAAAGCCAAAAATAAACCTCATCGTCACAAGCAAACCACAGTAGTTCAAGGTAATAATTTTAACTCTAGCGATGTATTGGATCTGAGAAAATGAATTGGCACAGGAGAACCCTAGTTTAAACAATTGGTTTTCACCTGTGCCAACCCAAACACCAAAATCCCAATCCGTTGAACCCTAACACAAACTAAGCGTATCCACTTTTTTCTTTGAAAGTAAAATATAAATTTACACAACAAAAAAACTCGCAGTAATGAACAGAAATTCATTCTGATAATTCTCCCATATTCAAGCTTATCAATAAACCACAGATAATGAGCACCGAATTCACAGTTATTTAGACTTGCAAGGGAATTATTGTCTCTCTTTCTTTTGGCAAATAAAATAGTAATTAAAGCTAGGATAAAATTGGCAACCAGTATATCGTAAAAATTGCATTTTTATGAAAAAAATACAGTACTTTTCAAAAACGAACACTTTTGGACGTAGAAATTTAAATAATTTCAAAAAAATACAGGTTGCAACAATAGACCCCCCCACCTCTTAAAAATAAGGAGATAATGAATTTGACCATAAAATGGCAATCAGCATTAAAATTTGTAAAATTTATTGAATAAAAGAGGAAACATATAAATATAGGCTTAAAATGAGATCTATTGTACTGAAAAAGCGAAAAAAAACTTGAAAAAACCCTTAGGCTTCATTTAAGTAAATAATCAAAAAAAAGAGAAGGGTTCAAATAGAAAATATAGCAAGATAAAATTAAAGGAAAAGAAATTCAACGGAGTCAGTTAAACTCTGTTATACGCGCATATTGAACCGACCAAACGAGACTAGTATGAAGATTGTACTTAATAGGTACAAAATAAGTAGAATTAATACTACGGAGCCACCGTTACAGTGGTTAACTCAGGCCAAGATTAATAGAAATATTGGAGAAATACTCCAAGAAGACAGGAAAAATTATGCTCTCTTGTGTGAGAGTTGTTTTCGGAAAAATGACTCGCATGGCATAAAGATAAGACCACTAAAAGTTGGGAAGTTAAAATGAAAATAGTCATTGTCACTTGTATGTCTAAAAAAAATACTGCGTGCCATGAAGGCAAGATATATTTTCTGCAGAAGGGCCACTCTGTTTGAGAACAGAATAGCCAAAGAGAAAACTGTGGCCACAAATCAAAAAAGTGTGGCAATACTATACGATACAATTAATTATTGTGTGTGCAGGTTCATAATAGTCCTTTTAGTTGTAGCTGATGACAAGAGAACTTAAAGACGTTATAGAAGCTACCAGAAGGCAGCCCTGGTAAGTAAACCTTCAGGGTGCAGGCACGAGTCAATTGATAGTTTCAAAACAGGTAAAAAGACGAATAGCTAAATTTTTTGCTTATTAAATCAAGCTGTAAACGGAGCCATGTCCCAAAAGGACATTAAGGCTGGAAAAAAAGAGATTACAGACTATTAATTTTTTTTAACTGTCTCAATCGCCAGAAAATTCGAAAAGAATTAAAAAGCTCAAAAGTTTGAATAAACAAACAGGCATATAGTAAGCTAAAAACATTTAATGACACAAATTGGTTTGAAATAGAACCCCAGCCCTCAGGGCAAGGGTTGTAAGTTATGCCCTGGGGGCATATAAGGTTTTTATTGAAAGTGTTGTCTTAGAAACTTCAAAAGGGCTCATTTGATTGGAAATTGAAAGGGCTAGTATCTTTTTGATAGTTGAAAGTGATGGGAGAGCGACTAACGCCCCTCTCACGCCCACCATTTTCGCAAACACATCCAATCAAAATTTTGAGATAGCCAATTCATTTAACGTAGTTCAAAATTCTAGAAATTTTTCTTATAGGATGACAACCAACCTCACAGCCCTTAGGGTAAGTGTTTTAATTTATGACCTGGGACATATTAGGCGTTTATAGAAAGCGTTGTCGTAGAATCTCAAAAAGGGCTCATTCGATTGGAAAGCGAAAGACCTAGTGCCCTTTTTAATAGTCGATAGTGATTGGAAGGCTTGGAAATTTTATAGTAAAGATCGATGTTGGTATAATGTATGTTTTTTGTTGTTGTTGCCGTTTAGTTTTTTTGGTGTTGGTGCGAAAAGGGCTCATTCGGTTGAAAATAGAAAGGGCTGATACCCTTTTTTATAGTCGAAAGTGATTGGAGGGCAACTAATCCCCCTCCCACGCCCACCTTCCCATTTGCCTTTATATTTAAACACTACATGGTGCCTTAAGATTAAATCAAAATAAATTGTATTAATGCTAGTTCCCAATAAGCCATCTCAGCAGTATCCCAAGAACGACTGAGGGTATTATATTCAAACTTTCGAGGCTAATTCTGCTCTTAAAATTTAAACAAGTCAAAACAGCGTAAGTGTATCCAAGCTATCAAAGAAAGTCAGCAAATTTTTTTGCGAATGGTATCACGTTTTCCATTTCAGGTCGACTAGAGAGGTATGAAGCGAAATTAAACACTACTATTTGTGTGGAGATTTTTAAAAGCGTGTATGTCGTTAAAAATTGCTGAAAATGTTTCTCCAGCATACAAATAGCAGGCCAAACTATAAATTTACTTAAAACGAAAATATTTAAAGTAATATTTTCTTTTTTGTAATAATAATTTCTGCTCGTTTTATATTGACATAGTCTATTCAGGGAAAACGCTGTTTTGACTTGGTTAAATTTTAAGAGCAGAAGTAGCCTCGAAAGTTTGAATATAATATATGCCCCCAGGCCCCCTTATATGCCCCAAGGGCATAACTTAAACCTTTGCCCTGGGGGCTCTGGGGGGTTTGTCATCCTTAAATATGTAATTTCCAGAACTTTCAACTATGTTGAAAAAAATGGCTATCTCTAAACTTTGATTGAATGTGTTTGGGGAAACGGTTGACGTGAGAGGGGGGTCAATTACTCTCTACTCACTTTAGAGTACTGAAAAGGGCAATTTCAATTTCTAAACAAATGAGCCCTTTTTGAAATTCCTCCAACAATTTTCTATGTAAACCTTATATGCTCCAAGGGCATAACTTACAACCCTTGCACTGAGGGCTCTGAGGGGGTTACCATCCTAAAATACCTATAATTTTCAGAACTTTCGACTACGTTAAACAAAATGGATATCTCAAAACTTTGATTGGGTGTGTTTGGGAATTGCAGGCATTAGAGAGATGTTAGTTGCCTTTCAGTCACTTTCGACTGTTAAAAGGGCACTAGCCATTTCAATTTGCAATTGAATAAGCCCTTTTTGATGTTTTTACAGCATCGCTTTCTATAAAAACCATAAATACCTCCAGGGCATAACTTACAACCCTTGCCCTGAGGTTTTTTTTTTGGGGGGGGATTGTCATCCTTAAAGACCTAATTACCAAAACATTCAACTACATTGAATAAAATAGATATCTAAAAATTTTGATTAGATGTGTATGGGGAACAGGTGAGCGTGAGAGAGGAGATAGTTGCCCCAAAATTACTTTTGACTATTAAAAAGGGCACTAACCCTTAAAATTTCAAATCGAAAAAGCTCTTTTTCAAGTTTCTACGACAAAAATTTCAATAACAACTTATATGCCCCCAGGGAATGACTTATAACCCTTGCCCTGAAGACTATGGGGGGAATTTCCTACTCAAAGGTATAATTTCCCAAACTTTAAACTGCATGAAACAAAATGGCTATCTCAAAATTTTGATTAGATGTGTTTGGGAAAAGGTGGGCGTGAGAGTGGTGTTAGTTGCCTTCCTTTCACTTTCGACTTTTAAAAAGGGCACGAGCTATTTCAATTTCCAATCGAATGAGGCCTTTTTGAAGTTTTCACGACAACGCATTCTATAAAAACCTTATATGTCCCCAGGGCATATCTTGCAACCCTTGCCCTGAGGACTGGGTTATGCCTACACAAGCCTTATGCCTACACTACTGGCGTGAGAGGGGCGTTAGTTGCCCTCCAATCACTTGCGACTATTAAAAAGGGCACTAGCCCTTTGAATTTCCAATTGCATGATTCTTTTTTGAAGTTTCTACAACAACAGCTTCTATTAAAACCTTATATGCCCCCAGGGCACTAACTGACAACACTTGCCCTGAGGGCTATGGGAGAATATCCTCCTCCATAACATAATTTCTATCCGGAAATCAACTACGCTGAACAAAATGGCTATCTCAAAATTCTGATTGAATATGTTTCGGGAAATGGCGGTCGTAGAAGGGGTGTTGGTCGCCTTCCATTCACTTTCAACTATTAAAAAGGGCACAAGCCATTCCAATTTCCAATTGAATGAGCCCTTTTTGAAATTTTTACGACAACTTCTTCGATACGAAGTGCCCTGCTCTAAAGGAAAAAAATACATTGTGCCAACATCGTTCTCATATGCCCCCAGGACATAACTTATAACCCTTTCCCTGAGGGTTGTGGGAGAGTGCCTTCCTCAAAAATATATTTTCTATCTGGAAATCAACAACGCTGAACAAAAAGCTTATCTCGAAATTTTGATTGGATGTGCTGTGGGGAACGATGGACGTGGTAGGGGGGCGGGTTGCCCTCCGATCACTTTTGACTGTTAAAAAGGCCACTAGCTACTCCAACAACCAATCGAATGAGCCCTTTTTGAAAATTCTACAATAACTCCTTCGATAAAAAGTGCCCTGGTATGGAAAAAAATAAATTGTGTCAACATCGTTCTTCACTTAGGCAGTGACATTGCGCTGCCTATTATTTGATTTTTTAATAAAGCTGGGTGTTAGTTTTCAGAAATAAGAACATCCACACTTAAAATACATCAGATTTTATTAATAATATTTCATTTTTTAGAAGGTTGGGTTTTAGTTTTCAGAAATAAGAACATCCACGTTTAAAATACATATAGTATTTGATTTTTAAAATAGAGTTGGGTTTAAGTTTTCTGAATCAAGAACACCCACGTTTAAAATACATCTGGTTTTACTAATAAAATTTAATTTTGTAATAAAGTTGGGTTTTAGTATTAATCTAATTGTATTAATCATCTGATTGTATTAATAATATTTAATTTTGTAATAAAATCGGGTTTTAGTTTTTGGAAATAAGAACAACCAACGTTTAGAATATTGACTTGCCAAAGAAAGTTAGGTTTTAGTTTTCAGAAACAACAACAACCACGTTTAAAATTCATCTGATTTTATTAATAATATTTGATTTTGTAAATAAAGTTAGGTCTTAGTTTTCAGATATAAGAACTTCAAAATAAAAAAAAAAATCTTATCTTAGACCTTAGTTCCACCTCTGCCTCCATAGGCACCCAGGGCATCGAGAAGGAGCCGCTAATCTTTCCGCAGATTTGCAGCTGCAAATATGTCCTCCCACTGAGGTTGGATTGATGTGTGCAGGTTACGGAGATTTGACAGGTACGTTCGACACAGAGTGCTTCTGGGTCTGCCCCTGCGGTGTGGACCCGATGGTTGCCAATGAAGCGGTGCATTTGGTAGTCGAAGATTGTCCTTACGTAATATGTGGCCAAGGTATATCCATCGGCAGACTCTTATGATATATTTCACAAGAGGCTGGCCAGTCATGTCACGGATGGATTGGTTTGCTATTCTCTACTGCCAACGGATTTTGAGAATTCTTCTAATACATGTGCTTTCGAAAGCAAGTATTCTTCTCTCTTGTTCCTGGTTCAGGGTTCAGGTGCCAGGTTTCAGCTGCGTAGAGCAGCACTCGATTAACATTACTATTGAAGAGTCTTAGCTTTACCCATTTAGAGCAGCTTTGGGACAGCAGCACTTTCCGTAATCTATTGAAGGCTCCATTGGTTTGGCCGATTCTTGTGAGCACTTCTTTTGTGGTCGATCCGCGCTTTCTATTATGCTTCCCAAGTATTTGAAATGGACGACTTGCTCTATGTGTTGTTCCTCACAAGCGATGCTCAGGGGTGACTCTGTGGTGGCCCTGCATTTTGTTTTTTAATAATTTATTTTCAGGCCGACCTAGCCACCTTTCTCTCTCACTTTATCGTACGCCTAAGTTTAGATCACTTAGGCGTATTTCTGGATTCAGGTGGATTTAGTCTGTGCTTTTATTTCACAGTATGTAATCAACGACAATTACGAAAATTAGCGGTGACAAGAAGCAACCTTGCTTAACTCCTGACAGAATGTGGAAGAATTGAGTTTGACCACCTGGTGTCTTTACACAGCCCTCACTATCTTCATAAAGCGCAACGATCAGTGAAACTATCTTTTCTGGGATTCCGTAATGCAAAAAGACCTTCCACAAACTCTGGTGGTCTACTGAGTCAAACGCCTTCTCAGAATGGATGAATATCATATAAAATTTGGAGCGTCACCCTCTGCTTTCTTCCGTCAGTAGCCGTAGAGTAAATATCAGGTCCGCACATGAACGGTTAGTTCTAAGTCAATGTTGCTCATCCCAAAAGAGTCTGTCGAGCTGCGAGATGATTCTCGCAGCTCGCAAATTTGATTTTTAAAAATTTCGGTTTTAGTTTTCAAAATAAGAACATCCACGTTTAAAATACATCTAATTTTATTTATAATACTTAAATTTTTAATAAAGTTGAGTTTTAGTTTACGGAAATAAGAACATCAACGTCTAAAATAATCTGATCTTATTATTAATAATCAAATCAAAACGTTTAAAATACATCCGATTTTATTAATAAAATTTGATTTTTTTTATACAGTTGGGTCTTAGTTTTGAAAAACAAGAGCATCCACATTTAAAATAACTCTGAGTTTAATAATAATATTTGATCTTTTAATAGAGTTGGATTTTAGTTTTCAGAAATAAGAATATCCACGTTTAAAATACATCTGTTTTTATTAATGATATTTGATTTTTTAATAAAGTTGGGTTTTACTTTTCAGAAATAAGAACATCAACGTTTAAAATGAATTTGTTTTTATTAATGATATTTGATTATTTAATAAATTTGGGTATTAGTTTTCAAAAATAAGAACACAATAGATTAAAATAAATATGATACTATTAATAATATTTGAATTTAAAGAAAGTTGGGTTTTAATTTTCAGAAATAAGAACATCCACGTTGAAAATACATCTGATTTTATTAATAATATTTGATTTTTAAATTAAGTTGGGGTTTAGGTTTGCGGAAATAAGAATATCCACGTTTAAAATAATCTTATTTTATTATTAATAATTGATTTTTTTAAAAAGTTGGGCTGTAGTTTTCAGAAATAAGAACATCCTCGTTTAAAATAATCTGATTTTATTAATAATATTTGATTTTAAAAAAAACTTAGGTTTTAGTTTTCAGAAATAAGAACATCCACGTTTAAAATACATCTGATTTTATTAATAATAATTGATTTTTCGATAGAGTTGGGTTTTAGATGTCACAAATAAGAACATCCACATTAAAAATAGATTAGATTTTATTAATAATGTTTGATTTTTTTTAATAAAGCAGGGTATTAGCTCTCGAAGATAAGAACACCACCGCAGAATACTCGCATGGATCTGTCAATAATATTTGATTTTCTAATAAATTTTAGTTTTAGTTTCAGAGATGAACACACTCCCTTTTAAAATACACCAGGTCATCTTAATGATGTTTGATTAAATAAAGGTGGGTTTTAGATTTCAGAAATATGAACATATTCGTTTAAGATGTTTCTTATTCATTTGATTATATTTGATTTTTTAATAAAGATGTAATAATGGTCCATAAAGCAAACATGTCATATCGTAAAATACGGCTGATTTTATTAATAATATTTGCTTTTATAATAAATTAGTACTTCGTTTAACAGTAGTCGGAACCTCAATGTTTAAAGCATACTGGGCTTCAATAATTATATTTGATTTTTTAATAGAGTTGGGTTTTAGATGTCACAAATAAGAACATCCACATTAAAAATAGATTAGATTTTATTAATAATATTTTATTTTTTTTAATAGAGTTGGTTTTAGTTTTCAGAAAAAAGAACATCCACGTTTAAAATACATCTGATTTTATTAATAATATTTGATTTTGTAATAAAGTTGGGTTTTAGTTTTCAGAAATAAGAACATCCACGTTTATAATACATCTGATTTTATTGATAATATTTCATTAAATAAAGTTGGGTTTTAGATTTCAGAAATATGAACATATTCGTTTAAGATGCTTCTGATTTTATTAATAATATTTAATTCTCTAATAAAGTTGTGTTTTAATTTTAAGAAATAATGAACATCCCCGTTTAAAATGTATCTGATTTTATTAAAATTATTTAATTTTTTAATAAAGTTGGGTTTTAGTTTTCAGAAATATGAACATTCACGTTTAAAATACAGCTGATTTTATTAATAATATTAAATGTAGCAGTGACAAGGGAAACCACGATACATCACTAGAAAAATATCCTAATTCTTACGTTTGAACAAAAAAAAATCCATACTGAACTTTGAAAATCAAATGAATGTAACAGTGACTAGGGAAACCACGTAACATCACTACAATAATATTCTTAGTCAAACATTTCAACAACAAAATTCCGAAACTGAACTTTGAAAAATCAAAAGAATGTAACATTGACAAGGGAAACCACGACATATCATTACAAAAATACTCCAACTCTTACATTTCAAGGAAAATAAATAAATAAATGAACTTTGAAAGATTAACAGAATGTAATAATGACAAGGTAGGCCATGACATATCACTAAAAAATATTCCATGTCCTATATTTCAACGAAAAAAAAAAATCCAAAATAAACTTTGAAACATCAACAGAATGTAACAGTGTCATGGTAAACCATGACACAACAATATAAAAATATTCCATGGTTTACATTTCACCGACAAAAAATCCAAATGAACTTTGAAACATCAACCGAATGTAAGAGTGACCAGATAAACCACTACACAACGCTACAAAAATATTCAAAGTCTTACTTTTAAATGAAAAAATTCCAAAATGAACTTTGAAACATCAGCAGATTGTAACAATGACAAGGTAAACCACATCACAGCACTACCAAAATATGCCACGTCTTGAATTTCAAGGAAAAAATTCCAAAATACACTTTGAAACATGAACAGAATGTAACAATGACAAGGTAAACCATAACACAACACTATAAAATATTCCTAGTCTTACATTTCAATGCAAAAAAATTCCAACTAAACTTTGAAACACGAACAGAATTTAATAATGGCAAGGTAAACCACGATACAACACTGAAAAAATATTCGAAGTCTTACATTCCAATTAAAACAAAAATCTGAAATGAACTTTGAAACAGCAACAGAATGTAACAGTGACAAGGGAAACCATGATACATCACTAAAAGAATATCCCAACTCTTACATTTCAACAAAAAAATTCCATACTGAACTTTGAAACATCAACAGTATGTAACAGTGACAAGGGAAGCCACGACACATCACTAAAAGAATATCCCAACTCTTACATTTCAACAAAAAAAAATTCCATACTGAACTTTGATACATCAACAGAATGTAACAGTGACAAGGGAAACCACGACACATCACTAAAAGAATATCCCAACTCTTACATTTCAACAACAAAAAAATTCCATACTGAACTTTGAAAAATCAACAGAATGTAACAGTGACAAGGGAAACCACGACACATCATTACAAAAATATTCCAAATCTTACATTTCAAGGAAAAAACTCCTAAATGAACTTTGAAACATCAAAAAACTGTAACAGGGACAAGGTAAGCCTCAACATATCACTAAAAATATTATAAGTCCTATATTTCAATGAAAAAATTCCAAAATGAACTTTGAAAGATCAACAAAATGTAACAGTGACAAATTCCAAAATTAACTTTGAAACATCAACAGAATGTAACAGTGACAAGGGAAACCATGACACATCACTAAAAGAATATCCCAACTCTTACATTTCAACAAAAAAATTCCATACTGAACTTTGAAACATCAACAGAATGTAACAGTGACAAGGGAAACCACGACACATCACTAAAAGAATATACCAACTCTTAAATTTAAACAAAAAAAATTCCATACTGAACTTTGAAACATCAACAGAATGTAACAGTGACAAGGGAAGCCACGACACATCACTAAAAGAATATCCCAACTCTTACATTTCAACAAAAAAAATTCCATACTGAACTTTGAAAAATCAACAGAATGTAAAAGTGACAAGGGAAACCACGACACATCATTACAAAAATATTCCAAATCTTACATTTCAAGGAAAAAACTCCTAAATGAACTTTGAAACATCAAAAAACTGTAACATGGACAAGGTAAGCCTCAACATATCACTAAAAATATTATAAGTCCTATTTTTCAATGAAAAAATTCCAAAATGAACTTTGAAAGATCAACAAAATGTAACAGTGACAAATTCCAAAATTAACATTGAAACATCAACAGAATGTAACAGTGACAAGGGAAACCATGACACATCAGTACAAAAATATTCCAAGTCAAATATTTCAACAAAAAAATTCCAAACAGAACTTTGAAAAATCAACAGAATGTAAAATTGACAAGGGACACCACGACACATCATTACAAAAATATTCCAAGTCTTAAATTTCAAGGAAAAAATTCATAAATAAACTTTGAAAGATCAACAGAATATAACAGTGACAAATTCCATAAAAAACTTTAAAACATCAACAGAATGTAACAGTGACAAGGGAAACCGTGACACATCCCTACAAAAATATTCCAAGTCATATATTTCAACGTAACTATTCCAAACTGAACTTTGAAAAATCAACAGAATGTAAAATTAACAAGGGAAACCAAGATACATCATTACAAAAACATTCCAAGTCTTACATTTCAAGGAAAAAATTCATAAATGAACTTTGAAAGATCAACAGAATGTAACAGTGTCAGGGTAAGACATAATATATCACTACAAAAATATTCCAAATCCTATATTACAACGAAAAAATTCCAAAATGAAATTTGAAACATCAACAGAATGTGACAGTGTCAAGGTAAACCACGACACAACACTACAAAAATATTCCGTATCTTACATTTAAATGAACAAAAATTCCAAAATGAACTTTGAAACATCAACAGAATGTAGCAGTGACTAGGTAAGAAAAGGAATTTTCAGAGATAAAGATAATGCTAGCTGGCTCATTGTGGATATATTAGAAACTGAGATAGGTTAACAGAGCTTATATCAAAGTTTGAGCATACCCCAATACTATGCAATAATTTTTAAAAGACATAAATCTTTCGTTTCTTCCATAGGGCTGTAACATCATCACTTAGAGTAGACGTTATTTTGTTAGTTTTTTAGGGCCCTCCACACTTTCCAGCTGCCACCGAGCTGACCACCGCATCGGCCGTCCCCTACCAGCGCCGCCGCAGGGCAAACTGCTACGGCGGACACGGCGCCACTGCGTTGGGCGGCTCAGCGGCACGGGTAGGGAACGGCGGTTGCGGCGGTTGGCTTGGTGGCGACCGGAAAGCTCAGAGGGCCGCGCTTTCCGGTGGCCCTCATTTTTGTTGTAAGCCATTTATACCATACATTAAACACAACTAATATTTCCCTGATAAAACGTACTTTTGTTGACCAAAGGTGGATTATTTTTTTACTTAACATTATCATATATGGCAATTTAGAATGTTTTCATTTCAGAAGTTTCCTATGACCGATATGATCCCTGATTATGACTTCTTTAAATTACTAACCTTCGACACTTCAGACATTTTGGATGTTATGTTTAAGGCGAATGTTTTAGGTGTTATGTTTAAGTCGAAAGGAAATTTATTTAGTAGCCATATTGAAAAACATCTTTAACTACTTTGATCTTTTTATTATCCCTAAGCTGACTTCTTAATATTATATTACTACATCCCTTACCTATTTTTGTTCCTACTTTCAATATGGCTGCTAAATAAATTTCCTTTCGCCTTAAACGTAACACCTAAGACTTTCGCCTTAAACGTAACATCCAAAATGTCCGAAGTGTCGATGGTTAGTAATTTAAAGAAGTCATAATCAGGAATCATTAGGTCAAGGGGAACTTTTAAAATGATAACATTCTAAATTGTCATATTTGATAATGTTAAGTAAAAAAAAGTGTCAGAATTGAATGTGTAATCCGTTCGTCCATTCAACTCTCAAAAGATAGAGTCCGATGATGTTCTGACAGCTTTTTTCTTACATTTATAACTCTTAATGGAGCCTCTATTCCATCATCCAGACATACCTATATGGCTACTAAATAAATGTCCTTTCGTTTTAAATGTAACAGCTAAATATGACCATTCCTCCACTAATCTAGCCCTTCTACCCTATCCCTAAGCTGACTTCTTAATATCATATTAAAACATGCCTTATCTTTCAATATGGCTACTAAATGAATTTCCTATCGCCTTAAACGTAACACCTAAACTTTCGCCTTAAACGTAACACCCAAAATGTCAAGTAATTTATAAAGGTTCCTTTGTCTCGGCAACCATACACTAACATATTTAAAATTCCAGGAATTCTTATTAAATTTGATAAATTCTGGAAGAAATGTTTTATCTCTCCCCCTAAAAGAAACCATAGTCTGCGATTTATCGTAACATATTCCAAGCATTATCGGTTGAAAAATTTATCAAGATTTTCCATAGTGCTTATTGTTCAGTTCTTAAAAATCATCTAACACATTTTCACAAATGTATAATGTATTTATAGAATTGATTCTTGAAAACTTGCCCCTTGATTCGGGGGGCGGGGGGGGTGAGGGACATGTCCTCCGTCAAATCAGCCACCTTCAACGATTATAGGACCATCCCTCACATAAGAACCTTATACACCTCTGGGGCACAACTCAAACACTTGTCCCTGGGCTATGGGGGGTTTTACGACCCAAGAGTTTTTTGTTTGATGTCTGAACTATTCCAAAAACCAGATACCTCAAAATTTATAAGAGCTATTATGCCCCCAGAACATAACTTAAAAAGCCTGCCCCTGGAACCTGGGGGTTGCGTAGACACCGGAGTTTTTTCTTATTTTACTTGGATCTCAAAATGTGGATTGAATGGATTTGGGAAAAAGGGCTAGGGGGGCTTGTTGGGTTCGGATCTCTTCTGATTCTTAAAAAGTGAACTAGAACTTCAAATTTCTAATCAAATGAGCCACCTTCGAAGTTTATACGACCACCCCTTACATAAGAACCATAAGAACACCTCCGTGGGGCAGGAGGTGTATGACCCCAGAGTTTGTTTTTTATTTAACGTTCGAACTATTTTAAAAAAAAAATAGAATACCTCAAAATTTACAAGAACCATGTATGCCCCTAGAACATAAATTACAAAGCCTGTCCTTAAGCTCTGGGGAGTTGCGTCGACATCGGACTTTTTCTTAGCTGACTTTTGGGACGGTTTTTATTAAAATGGCTATCTCAAAATTTTTATTAGATGGCTCTTAGGAAAAAATGGCATGGAGGGGCTAGTTGCCCTTGGATCTCTTTTGATTTTTAAAAAGTGAACTAGAACTTTCAGTTTCCAATCAAATGAGCCATCTCGAAAGTTTCTAGGATTATCCTTTTCATAATAACCGAATATGCCCCAAGGAAAAAACTTAAAACACCTGCCCCCAGTCCCAGGGAATTGTGTCGACACCGGAGTTTTAGTTATCTGACCTTTGAACTATTTAAAAAAAAAATATAGCTATCTAAAAATTTGTATCGGATGGGTTTGGGGAAAAAAGGGCATGGGGAAGCATGTTTCCCTCCGATCTCTTTTGACTCTTAAGCAGTGAACAAGAACTTTCAATCTCCATTCAAATGAGCCCTCTCTAAAGTTCATACGAGATTCCCTTCCATAAGAACCATAAATGCCTAAAGGACTGAAAAACCAACTCCCTAGGCCCTGAGGAATTGTTTCGGCCCGGAGTTTTCGTTATATGATCTTTGAATTATTTTTAGAAAAAAAGCTATCTTAAAAAACTTTTCAGATGGGTCAGAGGAAAAAGGGCATGTGGGGTGGGGGGAAGGCTAGTTGTGATCAGATCTCTTTTGACTCTTAAATAGTGAACTAAAACTTTCAATTTTTAATCCAATGAGCCCACTCTGAAGTATATACGAGCATCCTTTCAATAAGAACCATATATGCCCCCAAGGCATAACTCACAACGCCTTCCCCCAGACCTCGGGGAGGGGGGTGTCGACACCGGAGTTTTAGTTATCTGACCTTAGAACTATTTTTAACAACATGGTTATCTCAAAATCTTTAGCATATACAGTTGGGGGAAAAGGGCGTGGGGGGGGGCTAGTTGTCCCCCTATCTCTTTTGACTCTTGAAAACTGAACTAGAGCTTTCAATTTCAAATAAAATGAGCCCTCTCTTAAGTTTAATACAAGCATCTATTCCATAAGAACCATATATGCCCCCAGAGCATAACTTACGACGCCTGCCCCCGGCCCCTGGGGGGTTGCGTCGACACCGGAGTTTTTCTTATCTGACCTTTGAACTATTTTTAACAAAATGGATATCTTAATTTTTTTGAAGGGTTTGACGAAAAGGATCTCTGTTGACTCTTAAAAAGTGAAATATAACCTTCAATTTTCAATCAAATAAGCCCTCTCTGAAGTTTATACGATTATCTCTTCCATATGAACCATATATGTCCCCAAGGAATAGCTTACAAAGCCTGCCCCTGGGCCGTGGGGGGATGTATTGACCCCAGAGTTTACGTTACACAATAATTGAACTATTTTAACAAAGTGACTATTTTATAGGATGCATCTGGGGAAAAAAGGCGTGGGCTAGTTGCCCTCAGATTACTTGATTCTTAAAAAGAGAACTAGAACTTCCGATTTCCAATCGAATGAGCCCCTTCCGAAGTTTATGCAACGACTCCTTCAACATGAAGTGCCTCAGGGGAAAAACAGATTGGAGCCGAATGACCTTTACTATAGGCAACGCAAGTTGCCCTCCGATCACTTTTCACTCTTGAGAGGGGAACTAGTAATAATGATTTACAATTGAATAACCTCCTTCCGAAGTTTATGCAACCATCCCTTCCATAAAAGCCTTATATGCCCCCAGGGCACATTTTAAAACACTTCCCATTCGATTCTGGGGGAGGGGGCTATTTTATCCCTGGAGTTTTATTATCTTTGGTCTATTTTGAACAAAATGGCTATATAATAAATCGATTGGACACATTTGGTGAAAGGAAGGTAGGGAGGGAGAGGGAGGGAGGGGCTAGTCACCATCAGATTACTTTTGACTCTTAAAAGGTGAATTCGAACCCTCAATTTCTAATCATTTGTGTTCCCTCCAAAGTTTATACGACCATCTCTTCCATAAAAACCTTATATACCACCGCGGTGAAGTCACAACCCTTCCTCTGGATCTGGGGGGGGGATATTGAAAACGAAGTTTTAGTTATCTTATCGTTGGACGATTTCAAACAAACAGGTTACATCAAAATTTTCATTTGATACATTTGGGGAAAAGAGGGTGTTTGTGTCAAGGGAGGGGGGAGGGTTTGTTTGATGTTTGAATCATCTTGATAAAACACATACCTCAAAATTTAAAAGAAACATGTATGCCTCGAGAGCAAAACTTACAAAGCCTGCCCCTGGGCTCTTTGGGTTGCGTCGACACCAGAGTTTTTCTTATCTGACTTGGATCTCAAAATGTGCACCTGATGGATTTGGAAAAAAGGGACTAGGGGGCACTAGTTGGGTTCGGATCTCTTTTGACTCTTAAAAACTGAACTAGAACTTTCAATTTCTAATCAAATGAGCCACCTTCTAGATTTATATGAACATACCTTACATAAAAAACCTTATAGGACTCCAGGGCATAACTTAGAACACTTGCCCCTGGAATCTGGGGGGTTGTGTGACCCCACAGGTTTTTGATTTGATGTTTGAACTATAAAAAATAAATATCTCAAATTTTTTAAGAACCATGTGTCCCTCCATCGCATAACTTACAACACCTGGTCCTAGGCCCTGGGGGGTCGCGTCGACACCGGAGTTTTTCTTATCTGACTTTTGGACTGTTTTAAACAAAATGGCTATCTAAAAAATTTTATCAGATGGGTTTTGGAAAAAAGGGCATGGGGGACGAGTTGCCCTCAGATCTCTTTTGGCTCTTAAAAATTGAACTAGAACTTTCAGTTTTAAATCAAATGACCCCTCTTTTAAGCTTATAGAATTATCTCTTTCATAAGAACCATATATACCCCATGGACATAACTTAAAACACCCGCCACCGGCCCGGGGGGTTGTGTCGACACCAAAGTTTTAATTATCTGACCTTTGAACTATTCTTAACAAAATAGTTATCCCAAAATATTTATCGGGTGCATTTGGGGAAAAGGGACATGGTGGTGGGGGGGGGGGGCTAGTTGTCCCCCGATCTCTTTTGATTCTTGCAAAACTGACATATAACTTTCAATTTCCAATCAAATGAGCCCTCTCTGAAGTTTAACACAGGCATCTCTTCCGTAAGAAACACACATGCCCCCAGCACAAAGCTTACAACGCCTGTCCCCTGGTCCTGGGGATTTGCGTCGACACAGGAGTTTTCTTATCCGACCTTTGAAATATTTTTAACAAAATAGTTATCTTAGTTTTTTTTTGGATGGGTTTGGAGAAAAAGGGATGTGGGAGGAGGGGGGTTAGTTGCCCTCGGATCGCTTTTGACTCTTAACAAGTGAACTATAACTTTCAATTGTCAAGGAAATGAACCCTCTCTGAAGTTTATACGAGCATCCCTTCCATAAGAACCATATATGCCCCCAAGGTATAGCTTAAATAGTCTGCCCCGGGGGGGCTGTTGACCCTAGAGTTTTCGTTACACGATATTTGAACTATTTTTAGCAAAAATGACTATTTTATCGGATACATTTGGGAACAAAGGGCGTGGAGGGGGGGGCTAGTTGCCCTCCGATCACTTGACTTAAAAAGAAAACTGGAACTTCCGATTTTCAATCGAATGAGGCCCTTCCGAAGTTTATGCAACGACTCTTTCCATATGAAGTGCCTCTGGAAAAAAAAAATAATGAAACATTGGAGCCATATGACCTATACTATAGGCATTGCTATAGCGTTGCCTCTGATACGACCTAGGCGTGTGAAGCTGTCGACTTGTCCACAATATAACCTTTTCATTTCCACTTATTCCTAGTCTTACTGACTTAGTCTTCTTATAGTTTATTTTCAGACCTAATCATGCAAAGTGAAATTGCAAAACCTCCAAAAGTTCATTTCTTTTTGTGATTAAATAAAAAAAACAAGTTTTTTAAACTGAAAGTAAGGAACGACGTTAAAACTTAAAATGCACAGAAATTATTCAGTATATGAAAAGGGCTATCCCTTCCTCACCGCCTCGCTCTTTACGCTAAAGTTTTTTTATTGTTTTAAAAAATAAAGTTGTTAGACAGAATTAAACTTTAGCTTAAAGAGTGAGGCATTGAGGAGGGGACAGCCCTTTCATATACGGAATAATTTCTGTTCGTTTTAAGTTTTAATGTCGCTCCTTACTTTCAGTTTAAAAAACTTGTTTTTTTTATTTAATTTCTGATTGTTTTTTAGTTAATGCAGCTTTTATTTGCATAAAAATTTTACTTTTCTTTTGCTAAATGGATGTCTTTACAAATTAACTTACGTAACTAACTTCTATATTCTTATATTTTTCTTCTGGCAAAAAATACAAAGTTACAGATTTTTGCTGATATGAGCTTGAAACCTATGTAATAGGGTTTTCTGATACGCTGAATTCTGACGGTGTGATTTTCATTAAAATTCTTTCACTTGTAGGGGATGTTTCCCCCCTCTTTAAAAAATCGAGTAAAATTTCTCAGGCCTGTAGCCTTTGATGAGTAATACTAAACTTAATAAAATTTATATATTTAGGATCAGCATTATAAACACATTCTTTCGATACATTTATTGACATCAAAATTCCGTTTTTAAAAGTTTCGATTACTATTGAGCCGTATCGCTTGTTTTTTTTATTGTTTTTTTTATTACGTATATGTTATTACGTATATGAAGGGGTTCTCCCCTTAGTCAATACCACACTCTTTACGTTAAAATTTAAAAAAAATTTTTATTCACAAACCCTTTAATCACAAAGGCCTTTTAATTAGAATAGATAGCTCTTTTTAAAGCACTAAAAAAAACTGTAGCGTAAAGAGCGAGGTATTGACTTGGGGGAGAACCCCCTCACATACGTTATAATTTCTGTTCGTTTTAAGTTCTAATATTCCTTCTTACATTTCAGTTGAAAAAACTTGTTTTTTTTATTTAATTTCTGATCGTCTAATGATCGATTCAATTTCTAATGCTTGGAAATCCGGCGCCCCCTTCATAGAAATGTCTCTTACCCAAAAGAAACATCCTCCAAGGAAATATTCTCCAGAGTAACCCCCGCCTCGAGCCCCCCCCCTCCCGAAAAAATCCTTCCTGAAACAGGTTGTATACTTCCCAATACCCAAAAAAAAATTCAGGCCAGTCCGGCGCCCCCGTCATGGCATTTTCCCTTCCCCCCTGAAAACGTCCGACATGAACAGATCCGCAACTATACCCACCGCCCCCCCCTTCCCACCCACACCCAGAAAAAAAAACCTCCTGAAAACTTCTGTATACTTCCCAATAACCAATACTATATGTTAACATTGGGTAAAGTTCATAACTTTTAGCCCTCCCTCTGGGAACTTCGGGAGATTAAGTCACCCTAAAAGACAAATTTATCATATTTTCGACCATGCTGAACAAAATGGCTATCTCAAAATTTTGATCGGGTTACTTTGGGAAAAAAATAAGCGTGGGAGGGGGCCTAGTTGCCCTCCATTTTTTTTGGTCACTTAAAAAGGGAACTAGAACGTTTAATTTCCTTTCGAATGAGCCCTCCCACGTTATTCTAGGACTACTGGGTCGATATGATCACCCCTGAGAACACACAAAAACAAATATACACGCATCCATGATTTTTCTTCTGGCAAAAAATGCAAAATTCCACATTTTTGCAAATAGGAGATTGAAATCCATACAGTAGGGTTCTTTGATACGCTGAATATGATGGTGTGATTTTCATTAAGGTTCTATAACTTTTAGAAGGTCTTTCCCCCTTTTTTTGAATATCAGCCTAATTTTCTCAGGCGCGTAACTTTTGATGGGTAGCATTAAACTTAATGAAAGTTATATATTTGAAATCAGAATTGAAATCTAATTCCTTTGATGTATCAATTGGTATCAAAAACCCGTTTTCTAGATTTTTGGTTACCATTAAGCCGGGTTGCTCCTTACTTACAGTTCGTTACCACGAACTGTTTGACTATTTCATATAGGATCATCAGCATACCTAGAGTCTAGGAGAGTTTTACTTCCCAAATTGATTCTGTGTTTTCCCAATGCCTCTACTTAAGAAAAAGTCCATCCAAATGATACCATTCAAGGTATACCATATAAGAATAGGACCTTTGCTAAAGCTCTTCTGTCATCTGTAAAGTAAAAGTAAGGATGACAGCACTAGACCAGAGTTTTACCACTGGACTCGTACCATCGGCATTCGGTACTGGGTTGCTTAGGCGTCCCGAAGAAAGCAAAAAATAGTTCGGAATGTGCTTCATTCAGACCAATCAGAGTGGCACCAACGCTTTGCAAAGTCTTCGAACTTTTAGTCTTTGATGAAATCCAGGAAAAATACTGGACTCCCCCTTCTCAGTTTGGGTTCAAGAAGGGTCTTGGCGTCGACCACTCCATTTCTGCTTTGGCTTCAATCTTGATTGACGCTGATGAATCAAAAGAGTCTATTGTTATAGGTCTATGTAATGTCAGCCGTGCCTACGACTCACTTCTCCATGACCGACTCATTCTGGATATGGGAAAGAGAGGTTTACAGAAGGACATCCTACAACCTAGTAAAGACATGTACGATCACCTACAGGCGGAAATCCTACTTCCTGGCCATGGTCGAGCCCTAACTGAATATACACCAGACGTGATGCTGTCCTACCAAGGGAATCCTGTTGTCCCATTAGAAAAGGGTGTTCGACAAGGGTCAGTCAAATCTCCATGTGGCTTTAATAGTTGTATTATTGAACCAGAGTTTTACTATCAAGACAACATGCATAGCTCGTGGCATAGATGTTATTCTGGACCCTAGCCGCACAGTCGCAGGTACAGAGACATCCTTCTCCACACAACAATCAATTACAGTCACGTTGGCTTTGAATTTAACCCGCAGAGGTCAGATATTCTTCTGTTCAACTGGCACCAAGAAGAGATCTCGTCTATGAGGATGGGAGAACTGTCTCTAGCCCCTGTCCAGAAAAATATTTACTTTGGTTTAACAATTGGAAAGGATCTCAAAACTACCCGCTCCCTTCTTATTGATAATCTCCGTAAACGCCTGGCTTTTACTTACAGTAGAGTAGTTTCATCTAAAATCCCTTTCAACCGTTTAATTCTGGCTCGACTTTATGGCGCAGTATCCCTTCCCCATTTCCTGTACCTAAACCCATTTTGGAGAATTTTTCCCGAGCCAGAGAAAAGAAAGCTCAGATCCACGTTTTTTAAGTATGTAAAGTTCTTGTTGTGGCTCCCGCCGTGGACGAAAAATTCGCACCTTGTTAAAATTTTTGAAATTGTTGACCTGGTGGCAGCTGTAACTGAACAAATTCAATGGTACAGTTAGAGTTCTGTTCCAACCTTGGTACCATTTGCTAAGACAGTGGATTGCTGTCCATTTAATTTGGTTTATCCGTCTCTAGTCATAATTAGTCTTTTTATAATCTCTTCTCAGATTTAGACGTGTCTGATAGTATTTTCTATTGTATATATTTTTTTTTTCAAATTCACTAATTATTATTTTGGATTACAAATTTATTTCTTACAAATTATTATTTGACTACGATGCTCATGTTACTTATGTTTGTTCAGTACTTGGGAGTTTAATAAGTAACATTTCTTGCGTACCTGCAGTGCAGTGTATAATTGAGTTTTTGTTTCTCGTCTTTGTAATTTGTTCCAAGTGTTTTTTTTTGTGTATATTTTTTTTTGTTTTTAATGATACGCCGTCTTTTGAACCTTTTTTTGACGGGTAATAAATAAATAATAATAATAATCATGCATATTTATGGTCATTTTCATTGCATCAGTAACTAGTGGATGTAAAATCAAATCAAAAAATAATTCCAGCTCTGGTACGTATTTTTGGACCACTCTCTAAAGTCTAAAGGAAGAAGCCATGGTCTGTCATTTGCTTACATCTACAGAGTTGGGGTATCCTGTTGGTCGCTTCGAACTGAATCTCATCGTCATAAGTTGTGTTGAATCATATGTAGAAAGGATATCAATTGCATCCTAGAACATCATTAACAGCTTCGACTAAGAACCAAAGCGAACTACTAACAAAAAGCTTTTGTTTCATCTGAAATGTAGTTCTACGATAATTTAGCAGTGACTATTCGGGATGTACCTTTATCCAATTACGATAAGACTGACTTGATATATAACCCTAGAAAATATATATGCATTGTAAAAAGAGGTGCCGAATGCCCCATCAGAAAAAAGTGCAAAGATGATTATTTTTTTGGATCACAATTTGTTTTCCTACTTTTTCGCCAGTGTTGAAAGTCTGCAGAGAAAACAACATTCAATGTCTTCCATCAACCACTACAAACATACTGCAACTACTTGACGTAGCTTTCTTCCTCCAATAAAAATATCTCCTGGAAAATCTGGAATAAATGTGAAAGTAAGTCTAAAGACTGACTTTGCCAATTGTTTCTCATGCTAAAGTCATCCTGGAATACCCACTTACAGCCCAAATAACTCCACAAGAAGTTGTGGACGATATAAGAAAAGTTTCATTGTCTTGCAAGCCCGCAGATTTGCCAAATCCGTCAGGAATATACCACGCAAACATCTTAGCATCGTACCGGAGAGAAGCTTCAGAGATGCAGAAGATTCGAGGGATGAGTCCAACACGACTGATGCATTAGGATGCAAGAGTGGTTCAAAAGCAGAAGTTAGTGATTTGGTGGCGTCATCTCGTCTGGTGTCAAGTAGGGCACTAACCAACACGCATTTACGTAGCCCGTCATGCTGCGTGGATTGACATTGGTCGTAAATTCTTCATAGGTCATACTTCTAAGTGTTGTCTGGCGTCGGAGGTAGATACTTCTCCTTCTAACAACTTGCTGAACGTAATATACCTGTGGAAAAACAAGGATATGTTTTTAATTTCTCCAAGGCTCAGCATTCAACTATTCTGACCAAGATGAGGGAGATCTTCTAGTCCTTACACTCACTTATATTGATCAAGACTTTCATAGTCTGAAGCTACACTAATTTGTATTTTCTTAAACTTTTCATTTTAGAAGTAATGTTGTATTTCTATAAATATTTTTATGTACTGTAGGTTTGATGGCACACGAGTTCAAACTCCTCCAACTAGTGTTCAAAATTAAACACACGCAGAGGTAACTTGGAATATCTATTTAGGATTTGTACAGTTTTTACAACATGAGCATCGCTGGTTTGGGACAGTTATCATTTATTACAAAATAACGCAGTCTCCAAACACCTAGAAAATTATTGCGTAAATACAAGTTTAAACGAAAATATCACAGCATAAGCTAGATTTTCAAGATTATTAGTTCAAAGTTACCTTTTTAAGATACCGTACTATGCAGTTTTTAACGTAGCTTTAGTCTACTGCTTTGCCCAAGGACTTAAAATAGTCAACTAAGACTTTTAGAAACTTTAGACCCGTATTTGGAGTTGAAAACACCCCCCCCCAAGTGGAAATCCCGAGTCAATCATGATGCCAAGGAGTTATCAAGAGACATAACATTAAATCTGCATCCTGCTGTCATTGAAATTCATTAAAAAAAAGTTTTTTTAATTAAAAGTAATGAGCGGCGTTGAAACTTAAAACGTACAGAAATTATCCCGTATATGAAAATGTCTATCTCTTACTCAACGCCACGCTAATTTGAAGTTTGACTATGTCTAAAAACTTTATTTTTTAAAACAATAAAAAACTTTAGCATAAAAAGCAAGGCATTGAGGAGGGGACAGCCCCTTTCATATACGGAAAAATTTCTTCATCCATGAAAACTTCCTCCATGGAAAGATCCTCCCACATAACCCCCGGCCCCACTACCAGAAAAAAATCCCCCTTGAAAACGTCTGTATGCTTCCCAACAACCAATATTACATGTAAACATTAGGGGAAGTTCATAAATCTCAGCCCCCCCTCGGGGACTTAGGTGTATTCAGTCATACTAAAACACTTAGTTATCCTGTGTTTGACCATGTTGAAAAAAATGGCTATTTCAAAATTTTGATATGGTGACTTTGGGTAAAAAATGAGCGTGGGATGGGGCCTAGTTGCCCTCCATTTTTTTGGTTAATTAAAGAAGGCACTAGAACTTTTAATTTTCGTTCCAATGAGCCCTCCCACGATATTTAGGACCACTAGGACGATACGATCACCCATGTGAAAAAACAAAAAAAAACAAATAAACATTCATCCTTGATCTTTATTCTTGCAAAGAATACAAAAACTCTCTATTTTTGTGGATATGAGCTTGAAAACTCTAAAGTAGGGTTCTCTGATAAAACAAATCTGATTAATTGATTTTCATTAAGTTTCTATATAGCTTTTAGGGGGTTTTCCCACTTTTTTTCGAAAATTCGCCAAATTTCCAAGGTACGTAGTTTTTAATGGATTGGACTAAACTTGATGAAACTTATATATATTAAATCAACATTAAAATTTTATTCTTTTGATGTATCTATTGGTATCAAAATTCCTTTTTTTAGAGTTTTGTTTACTATTGAGCCGGGTCGTTCCTTACTTTGGTATAAAGATTCACATAGCCTTAGTCTGTATTGGAAGTCTCTTTTGATGAAACAAAAATAAACTATCAGATTCAGAACAATTCAGCAATTCAGTTGCCAATCCCAGGCAATAAAGAGACTGGTAATTGTAAGAAGTACTTTTGCCGTTCTTCTGCAACATCCAGGCCACAAAACTGGACTTATTTGAAGCAGCTAGAAGAATCATAATCGATATTCACAATGATCTTTTAGCAAAAAAATCATTTTAATATAAAAATAATCACAATTTAAATAAATAAGAAAATACTGGAACTTACAAAACTCGGTGCCATATGACTTAAATGAACAAAAAATACAACACAAGAAACATCGAAGTTTCGATGCCTGGATGTAGCACGATATATTCTAGCAATAAATAATATAAAACCGTGGAATAAACTATCGGATTCAGAAGAATTAAACGGTTCAGTTCCCAACCCCAGGCTCTACAAAGGCAAAAGACTAGCAAGCAATAAGCAAGAGATAGATTTGCAGTGCTCTTGCCATTTTTCTGGAAAAAAAAACTGGACTTATTTTGAAGCAGCTAGAAGACTCATAAACGATTTTTAAAATGATCTTTTACCAAAAACTGATTTATCAAAAAAATAATCACAATTTAATTAAATAAGAAAACACTTAAAATTACCAAAATCATTGCCGTTTGACATGAATGAACAATAAATACAAAAAGTGAAATTTCAATTCGTAGATACATCACAAAATATTCTAGTAATAAATAATCTAAGATACAGTCTCTTGCAACCGTAAAAAGGGATCTATTACATGCAAACTAGCCGATGTTATAATGGGAGGATGAGTATATTTCAAACAGATTAGAAGATGGGATGTTTAAGGGTGCAAAACGGGGAATTTTTTCAATTTGGTGCCCTTGAGTAAGTACAAATTCTAAACAGCCAGAAGCAGATCGGCGACAATTTCACAACTAGAATTCAGACTAAAAATGGCTTTGATTCGAATACTTAAATTCATTAATGCTATTTTACGTATTAGTTAGTTTTGAAGACCACATTATCTTTCCATGACGATCAATAAAAGTGCGAATAAGGATATATCCTTCTGCTGATCCGCAGTATTTCTCAAATGACGGTCACTGTGCATGTAACCAAAATATCCAGTAAGCTTTTTGTTTTTTGTTTCTAAAGACTCACTCTTTTCTTAGAATGAGTTGTCTGATAGAGTTATCTAAAGCTGTTAGCAGCTTTAAGAGAGTTTCATTTACTAGTCAAATGGTGCCTGTGTTTCTGTGGCCGTTCTTAAAAGATTGGGACAAACAGCCAGACTTTAGCGTAAAGAGCAAGGTATTGAGGAGGGGGCAGCCCTTCATATAAAGAATAATTTCTGTTCGTTTTTAGTTTCAATGTTGCTCCTTACTTTCAATAAAAAAAAAACTTGTTTTTAAAAATTTGATTTCTGTTCGTTTTTCAAATAATACAGGTAAATCTGCTCGTCCTCCATGAAATATATCCCCTCCTCACAGCAAGAAAAACTCTTCCGTGAAAATTTTATCCAGAATAAAGTACACCGAAACTCGTCAGGTTCCCTACTCATAGAAAATTGCCTCTCTCCGTAAAATTTCTTGCAGACGATACAGCCTGAAAAATCAAAAAGAAAACTTTAATTTGAAAGATTTTAGTTTCTTATCTCCTGAATTTCGGGGGCTATTAAAACACTACAATAATTCCTAAAAAAAAACAAATAAACACGCATCCATGATCTGTCTTTCGGCCAGAATAACAAAATTCCAGATTTTTGTATGTAAGAGCTGAAAACTTCTATAATAGGGTTCACAGGTACACAAAATCTGATGATGTGTTTTTGTCAAGATTTCTTGACGTTTAGGGTGTGTTTTCCCCCTATTTAAAAATCAGACAAATTTTTCTTTGGCTCTTAAATTTTGATTGGTAGAACAAAACTTAATGAATCATATATTTGGAATTGGCATAATAAGCTGATTCCGTTTGTAAGAGTTTTGGTTACTATTAAGCCTAATCGCTCCTTACTTACAGTTTGTTATCACGAACTGTTTGATAAAGACCCGCTCTTTTCCTAGAATGAGTTATTTGATGATCATTCAAATGGAATACTCCAAAATGCTTCATTTCTAAACAGTTTTGGTAACGCTATATAGCACAAGTCTGAACTCTTGTCGCACAAGTCTTGGTGTCTAATGAAACTGCTCTGTTCAATAAAACTTCTAAAATTCATCAAATTTATATGGTCACTCACCTATATGCACTCTTCGGTGCTTATTCAAAGAGCCTGAATCAGAAGAACTCTTCTGACATATGTCACATTTATATGGTCTCTCACCTGTATGCACTCTTTGGTGCGTTTTCAAAATGCCTGATGTAGAAAAACTCTTCTGACATATGTCACATTTATATGGTCTCTCACCTGTATGCACTCTATGGTGAGTTTTCATAGAGCCTGATTGAGAAGAACGCTTCTGGCAGATGTCATATTTATAGGGTATTTCACCTGTGTGCACTCTTTGGTGCGTTTTCAAAGAGCCTGATTCAGAAAAACGCTTCTGGCACATGTCACATTTATATGGTCTCTCACCTATATGAACTCTATGGTGAGGTTTCAAAGACCCTGATACAGAAAAAGTCTTCTGACATATGTCTCATTTATATGGCCTCTCACCTGTATGCACTCTTTTGTGCTTATTCAAATTCCCTGTTCTAGAAAAACTCTTCTGACATATGTCACATTTATATGGTCTCTCACCTGTATGTACTCTGTGGTGCTTTTTCAAAGAGCCTAATTCAGAAAAACTCTTCTGACATATATTGCACTTATATGGTCTCTCACCTGTATGCACTCGTTGGTGTGTTTTCAAAAAGCCTGATCGAGAAAAACATTTCTGACATATATCACATTTATATGGTCTTTCACCTGTATGTACTCTTTGGTGCGTTTTCAAATGGTTTGGTGTAGAAAAACTCTTCTGACATATGTCACATGTATATGGTCTTTCACTTGTATGTACTCTTTGGTGCGTTTTCAATGTGGTTGGTTCAGAAAAACTCTGCAGACATATGTCACATTTATATGGTCTCTCACTTGTATGTACTCTTTGGTGCTTACAAAAATAGGTTAATAGAGAAAAACTCTTCTGACATGTATCACATTTATATGGTCTTTCACCTGTATGTACTCTTTGGTGCCTATTCAAAGAGTCTGAGCTAAAAAAAACTCTTCTGGCACAACCCACATTTATGAAGTTTTTTTCCAGTCTGTATTACTTAAAGTTTTTTAAATTTTCTCTGCTTTTTACTAAACAAGCGACTATTCAAAAATGTTTTCTGATTATTGAAGTCTTTTGCTTCAGTTTTAGAATCAAACAAATATAAGGAGACGCTTGTACACGGATCCTGTGGAGAAACTAGCGATATATTCCCTTGCGTGTTTCGTTCAAAGACATTTTGTGAAAAGTGTCCTTGCAAAAAAAGATGTTGTCTCATATCATCAATAAATTCTCGTAAACATATAGGACAACTTCTTCTTTCCCCCATTCGGTGCTCCAGAATGTGAACAACAAAATCTCTGTAATCATGAACTACAGCTGGACAGACATCACATTCTATCGGTGAAAGTTCTTCACAGCCGGTGTCTATGTGAAGATCTAGCATCAAAAAGGATTTCTCTGCTTTTCCACAGGAAACACAACGCCAGATGCCTGCTGTTAATTCTTCTATAGCCCTCTTTTTCAGTTTTCTTACCATAACAATCGGTTTTGGGCCTGAGAGTTGCGGTACAGTAATGCGACCAGAACAGCCCGCGGTAGAACGGTTTGACCCTATAAAAAAAAATCATTAAATTATCTAATAAATCAAATAAACCTAAATTAAATCAACACTAAATGAAAAAAAAACATTACACAAATGCTGCCTATATAGAAAAAAGAACAATAACAAAAAAACAACTAAATTATCCAAGATGGTTAGAAAGGTTTTAACAAACATATTAAAATATTCTTGTCCTATTTTATTTCTTGAAATTCTTTTATTGGCAAATGTTTCTGAAAAATCTTGTAAATTCGATATATAGAAACTTTTTAAATCCAACAAGTCAAAATTCTCTTTCATAATATTTAATCAGAAGAATATATTCACCGCAAAATTAACCGTGTCTCAGGGGCATTGAATCAACAAAATCGTAAGCAGTAGTAATTAAAGTGCAGTTCTGAGGATGGACATATGTATGAAAACGCTCAACTGTCCTCTTTTTATATTGATATTTGAAATAACTTATGTTTGTGCTAAATACAAATTTCAGCTGTTTGTTGACGAACGGAAGATCTTTTCAGGGTATTTTTACTCTATTTTCCTTTTAATTCATGCTAATAATGTTTTCGTTTTTGGTACACTCATTTGACAGACAAAATCAAGGAGGCACACTTGTGCCTCTTTAAAGAGGCGACCCACCACAATGTTAAGCGATTTCCGGTCCTAGAAGTCGCAGAGAGACGGCGGTGATTGCATTTTGTAGCCCAAGCTCAAACTAAGAAACGTGCAAAATTTCATCTTCCTCCGACTTTATCTTCATGGGGTAAACTGGGCCGGAAGTTTCGACCCTCCCACCACAGCCCCCCTTTAACGTTGTCCGACCGGGCTGAAATTTAGAGGTTAAGCTTTCCTAGGGCCCGGGAGCTTATCATCGAAATTTCAGCTCAATCCGATCACTCCTTCCCTGTTTTCCAAAAACCAAATGTAGCCACTTAATGTTCATTTCTCTTTTTTTTTTATTAGCCACGCCTACAGGCCACAGTTGGAAACGGATATATGTGAATGAGGACTCATTCGAAGCAGAATTGGACCTATTAGGGGCTTTTGATATTTTCAGACCGAAAAAATTATCCCCCGAATTTACATTTACGAAAAACCTCGTTTTCCTATAAGTGCCCATGTTAAATTTTCCCACCACAGTCCCCTTTAACGTTGTCCGATCGGGCTGAAATTTAGAGGATAAGCTTTCCTGGGGCCTGGGAGCTTATCCTCGAAATTTCAGCTCAATCTGATCACTCCTTCCCTGTTTTCCAAAAACCAAATATCAAGTTTTGTGGGGATTCGCTTGCATCAAAAATAGATTGCAGAGACTAAAAATAATATAACTTCTCTGTGGTACAGTGGTCGCTACTCCTTACTGTCAGGCGGAAGACCCGGGTTTGATTCCCCGTCAGGGAAAATTTTTTATATATTGAATTTAAAGTTTAAAAAAGAAACTCAGTTTCTTTTTTAAATCCAATCTATTAAATCCGTCGGCTCAACAGGCATCTCCAGAAGAAAACCACAGTCGTCCTTCAGGTTACAGGTAAGTCTCCACTGCTTTGATAACATGCCGTATACCCGCATGCTCGAAGACAAGTTGAAAAAAGAAAATCTTACTGTGCATTTGATTTGAGTATTCAGGAATTAAAAGCCTTAACATAAGAATCTTGAAGAGCGGGGAGTTTGGGGGGCGGCAGCCCCCCAACTTTAACCCCTGACACGATCAGCTAACAGTTAGTCAAGCAATAATAAGTAATAAACTGTACAAAAATGTGCAGAAATTATTTGAAAAAACTACGTTTTCTAAAGAGTAAAAGAGGCTGAGTCACACGTTCGAACCTTAAAACGCACAGGGATTAGGAGGTACAGTTGGGGGGGCTGCCGCCCCCAAAACCCCCCGCTTTCGCAGCCTTTAAATAAAAAAAAGTTTTTTTAAACTGAAAGTAAGGAGCGACATTAAAACTTAAAACGAACAGAAATTATTCCGTAGAAAATTTCAGTAGAAAATTCTTGTGATAGATGTCAAAACGACCTTAATAGTGATATTTGATGACGAGCAAGTCTTAAGCACAGCTTAATAGTACATAAGGGAAACAGCCATGAAAAATTTGTAGACTCTGTTTTGCTATTTAGCTCTGGAGAAAAACAAACAGCACTTATACTCCCCCCTCGACAGTCAGAAATTCTGCATATTTAAACAATTCAAAGCAAAATTCTGTCTGCAATTTATAAATGCTTTTTGATTAATAATCACAAAAACTATAATATGTCAAAAATAATATTTCTCTTTTTCTATTACACCCTACATTAAAACCACGCTCTAATTTTCTTAGTATTCATTCTAAAACAGTCACAATTAAGAAAATAAGAAAAATTACAAAACAATTTTAAAAAAAATAAGCCAATTAAAATAAAAATAATTTTTTTTTTAATGACAGAGGAGAAGCATTAACAAAAAAGTAGAAAATATTTTGGCATTACAGATATTACACAAAAATGTGAGAATTATGTTTTCAGTGCTTACTTGCTGGCAATCTCGATAGCTGGCATTTAAACATATACAGTAAAAATTTTGGGATACTTGTTTTATTCAGCGAAGTTGAAAATCCGCAGTCTGGAAATTATGTCTTTTAAGATGACAACCCCCCACAGACCTCAGGGCAAAAATTGTATGTTTTGCCCTGGGAGCCATATAAAGTTTTTATAGAAAGAGTGGCAGTATAAGCTTCGAAAGGGGCTTGTTGGATAAGTAATCAGAAGTTCTAGTGCCCTTTTTAAGAGTTAAAGCGATCGGAGGGCAGCTATCCCTCCCCCCCCCTCCCCACAAACACACACAAAAGTAATATTTCCCCAAAATCAATCCAACTGAAATTTTGAGATACCCATTTTATTCAAAATAATCCAAAGATCATACAACAGGGCTTTTGGGATGAAACAAACCCCCGGAGCCTGGGGGTATGGATCTTAGTTATCCCCGGGCATTTAAGGTTTTTATGGAAGGGATGGATGTATAAACTATAGAGGAGTCTCATTTGGTTAAAAATCTAAAGTTCTAATCCACTTTTAAGAGTTAAAAGTAATGTAGGGCAACTTTTTATGGAAGGGGTGGTTGCATAAAATTTAGAGGTGGCTCATTTGGTTGAAACTTGTTAGTTTTAGTTCCATTTTAAGAGTCAAAAGGGATGGAGGTCAACTAGCCCGCATTCTAACTATCCCTCTTTTCATGAAACGCATCTGATTGAAATTATGAGATATCCATTTTAAAACAAAATAGTCTAAAGAAAATATAACAATGCCACCAGGGCTAACACAAGCTCCCAGAGCCGTTGGGAAAGGGCTGTAAGTTACGCCTTGGGAGCATCTAAGGTTTTTATGGAATGATTTGTCGTATAAACTTCAGATGGGGCTCATTTGATTTGAAGCTGAAATTTATAGACCTCTTTTTAAGAGTCAAAAGTGATTTGAGAACAACCAGCCCCCCTCCCCCCACGTCCATCATTTCCCCAATACAAGCATACAAATAAAGTTTTGAGACATATATATTTTTTCAGCATTGTTGAAAGGTTAAATAATTTTGCGCTAGGGAGAGGCCACCCCCCCCCGAGGCCTCAGAGTGAGGGCTGTAAGTTAGGCGATTTGATCATTGTTTGCATATAGTATATATTACTGAGAAAAGGCATAAATGTTTGACTACAATAAGAAAGGCATTAAGGCGAGTCTTTTAAGGAATGTTGAGGGAAGTGTTGAACTAAATCAAAGCATGTTATGTGTAAATGCGTTTTAAAAGAGGGCGTAGCTCAGGAATGACTGAGTATATTAATTTGGAACTTACAGGAAATGATAAAGGATAAAACCAATTGACCAAAAAGGCAATATTTGCAGACTACTACCACTACCACTACTATCAACAAAACTACTACTTCTGTAGCAGGTTTCACTGAGGCTGAAGATTTTGAAATAAACTTCTGACGGAACGTTTAGGGGAAAGTTGAACTAAATTAAAGCATATTGTGGGCATGCAGATTGCTAACACGAGCGTATCGGCAATATTTTGGAACGGTTTATCATATCAAAAGGAAACATCAGGGGTAGCATGAGTGGAAAATCCAGTTTACCAAAAAGCAAAACGTACCTGCTACTACTACTATTAATACTGCTACCAGGACTGTTAAAACTATGACTAATAATGCCCTTTTACTGCTAGTACTGTCCTGACTTCTACCACAACTACTAAGATACAAGTACAATTTAGGCTAAGGGTATGAAGGGGAAAATTTGACAGAATATTGAGGGGAAATTTGAACTAAATCAAAACACTACATATGCAGATTGTCAAAAGTGCGCATCTCAAGAATTGATTTGGGTATTAAGTTGGAACTTTCGGAAAATACTTAAAGGGGTACATACATTGACAAAAAGGTAATACATGAATATCATTACTAACTACTCCAACTAATACTTCAATTTCATCAACTCGTAAGGCTTAGAGCAATGAAGATGAAAAAAGCGTCAAAAGGAGATCGAAAGTGCACATCAGCCATATTTTTGGAACGACTTAACAAGCCAAGGTGAAACTTCTGGGGCATAATGAAATCAATGTTTATATGAACATCTGGAAAGATGTTCATGCTACTACCACTATTAATACTATGACTACAACTGTTGCTATCACTACAAATACAAAACTAACATTACAACTACTTCTACCATCACTGAAACTGCCGTGATACTAGTATTATTAAGGCTAAGTCTATGAAGGTAAAAATTTTAGAGAATATTTGTGGCAAATTCCAACTAACAAAAGACACTATGCGCATTTAGATTATCAAAAGAGCGTATCTTAAAGTACCAAGGACCCCAAAGTGAAAAAAATATTTAGCCTTCTAGATCTATCCTAGGACTATTTATACCTGGAAACCCATGTTTACTGCAAATTTTCTTTTAGTTGCTATAAGCAATATTAAGTAACAACGTCTGCTAATATATGTATTAACAATGTTGCCAACAAAAAAAAAATGAAAAAACAGTGAAACTGAAAAGAATTCTATTGAATCTGACAATACTTTTCATTTGTTAAAATTCAAATCTACAAGATCTGCTGTTTCCTCTATTAGCGAAAATATAACTAGTGAACGAACATGAGCTCATGAAATTCAGAAAGTGACTATTCTGATTTGTCAGAAAATGTAGTTGATCGTGACCAATTGCTAGATGGTATTTAAGATATCATTTCAGGATATATGTTACACCCCATGTAGCTTCTCTTTCTATTCAAGACTCCCCTCTAAATTTCTAGGTGGCGCAATAATTTAGCTAAGATTAAAGTCAAAACGTCATTTGATGTCTTTTTGTATGCTATTAATTAAAAAAAACTTTCCAAAAAATAATTCTTAAAAATAAAATTAAAGGACATTTTAAACTTAAGCTTAGCAGATACAAATACCTGTTAAAATTCAAACTCAAAACGACCAGAAATTACTATTAAAGAATAAATAAAACCCAAAACGAACAAAAATTAAATAAATAGTCATAGCAAAAAACATACACTAAGTCATAATATAAATGAATAAATAGATTTTAAAGCGAGTAATGCTTAGATTGAATATAAAATCAAGCTTAAAACAAAAAAAAATATTTTGCTATCGAAGTGTAAATGAAACTCAAAACGAGAGGAAACTAAACAAACAATCAATGCAAACAAACATACAATAGATATAAATGTTAATGAATAAATAAATTTTAAAACGAGTGAAACTTAAATTGAATATGCAAATCAAGCGTACAACAAACAAAAATCACTGTAAACAAGAGTTTGGGTATCAGCTCCTTCTCTCAGTGCAAAACTCCAAAGTCTACTGCGTCTTATGCACTTTACTGAAAGATATTTGTGTCTTGAACATTCTTGGAAAGTATAAACAACATAAAGTTGAACATTTGATATATAAAATATTAATTGTTTAAAGATCCATAAGTTCTAAATTTTATTGCACTGTAGTTTTATTTCAATTTTTAATGCTGTAAGAACTGGAAAAGAAAATATTTGGAATATAATTCGTTTTCAGTGAAATACCAATGACACAGTAGTCTTTAGGTTTTTACAGTTAAGGAATGGGACACTTTTAGGGGTCTTAAACAATTTTACAAATATCAGTTGAAAGCTGGTCAGTTCAAAATTTTACTGTTTATTTTAAATAGTAAGCACAAAAGAAAATATTTGTAATGCAATTCGTTTTCAGTGAAGCGCCAATAAGGCAGTAGGCTTTTGGTTTTTATTTACAGTTAAGGAAGGAGGCAGTACCCAAACTTTTGTTTGTAGTGAAATTATATTCGTCTTGAACAACTTTAGAAAGAACTAAAAAATTAAACTGAATATTTGATGGATAATGATATTAATTGCTGAAAGCTGATCAGTTCAAAATTTTACTATAATTATGATGTTTGTTTTCAATATTAAGTACAAAAGACAATATTTGTAATAGAATTGGTTTTCAGTAAAGCGCCAATGACGCAGTAGGTTTTAGACTTTTACAGTGACAGAAGGAGGCGATACCCAAACTCTTATTTGTAGTGATTTTTTTTCGTTTCAAGCTTGATTTGAATATTCAACTTGAGTTTCACTCGTTTTAAGATTTACAAAGTTTCACTGTCTCAAAAATTTTATCTGATGCAATGGCTACCTCAGATTTTCCATCAGATATATTTGTGGAAAAAGGGCTTGGGGGAGGGGCCTAGTTACCCTCGGATCACCTTTGACTCTTAAAAAAGGCCATAGAACTCTGGATTTCCAATCAAATGAGCCCCCTTTGAAGTTTATATGACTCCTTCTATATGAAGTGTCCCTGGGAAAAAAATAAATGGAGTGCGAGGAAGGCTAGCTACCCTCCAATCACTTTTTACTCTCAAAAAGGGAATTACATCTTTCAATTTCCAATCAAATGAACCCTCTATGAAGTTTATACGAACATCCCTTCCATAACAACCCTATATTCCCCCAGGGCAAAACTTACAACGCCTACCCCCGGGACCTGGAGGGCTGTGTCGACACCGGCGTGAAAGTTCAGGGTAGAATTTGAATAGGCCTAATAGATTAGCTATGACGAAATTAAAAAAACAACTGATACTTTTTTAATGCTCTTTCAATGAATAATATGAAATAAATTAAGTACCCTTAAGAGCTCAAGATGCTATTAGAAGCAATTATCGAATTATGAAAGAGCATAAAAAAAGGCATAAATTGATGATTCCACTTTCATCCAACCTAAATTATAGCGCCATCTAGAAATTTACTGATTCCCCCTCCATAAGTCAAACATATAGCTAGAATTGTAAATCTACACTAGATTTTTGGTAAATAGCCTAGACTTAACAAAATTTCGTTCTTCAGTAGCATTAAGTCATGATAATTCTTCATGCTCTTTCATAATTCAATAACCATGTGTGGGGGACTATTCCTTTTAAACCATTAAAGGGGTTAAAAGAGCTCAAAACTGCCCATTGTAACCTAGTAACACAAAACTTAACAAAGTGACTTAGTCAAATCTTGGAGCATTACTTCTCCCATCTGTGTAAAAAAAAAAGATGCATAATTGAAGCTTTGTTCCTTTTCATATGTTGTTTTGAAACTTTGTTGTTTTCTACAACAATATTTTTTGTCCAATTTTTAAATTGATATGTGTTTTTATAAATGACCATTAAAATGTATACTTTGAGGCATGAGTCCCTATAAAATGACCAACCACTCTTTCATAATTGATAAAATGATCTTATACATCATTATATCATAAACCATATCAGTTTAGGAAGAAAATGTGGTACTTGTTTAGAATTTGGGCAACATGTGAGAAGTGAATTTTGGTTAATGCCAATGAAATAAAACAAAGAATGATAAAAATATAACAGTTAAGAAACAGATTTGAGCAATATATTTGCACATTAGGGGGGGGGGGGGGTAAAGCATGGCATATATTAAATACGTAACCTAATCTAACCTAGGTACCTTGTTTTGCTCCTTTAACAAAAAACTGAAGTTTAAATCTTTGTCATGAAGTGAGCAATACCTCACTAGGCAGCAAAAACCTGTTTTTCATATAGCATCTTTGAGATTTCGATGCGGTCTTTTCTTCGTGTTGCCCAGATTCTGAACCAGTACTCAACAATGAATTGAAATAAACGTAATATTATAATAATATAAGGGGTATCAGACGGATGCAACCTCATTCAGGCTTAGCTTCAATGAAAGGAGATGACAAATTAATTGCAACATCCCACCCTTATCCATATATACTATTACCTATACTAGGCTAGTGTTAAGGCCCATGGAGAGAAAGACAATTTAGGCAATGAAATGCATTCTTTCAGGCATGTAATAATCCTCTCCCCTACACGATAGCTATGAACAATCTTTTGTTATAGCTGATACACAATCATTTGCCACTGCATATTATTATCATGAAACATTTAGAAATCAACTTAGATAAGACAAGGATTAAGAAAATAAATGCCTATGATCTGTATTTATCTTATATGGACTAGACTACATTATTTTTCAGGTAAAAGTGCCCCTCAGCGCAGCTTTATTCTTTTGTACATAGGAAGACTAATATATATTTTTCAATGCCCGTATATTGATCTGCTATCTCAAGATTGACAATCAATGGCACATTTGGTAAATTTAGAAGTGATTATTGAATCATAAAAAAGAATGAAAAGAAACATCAAGTGATATATTCACCTTCATCTAAGCTGAATTACCTTGTAAACTGCAAATTTACCAAATATTTTCTTGTGTTAGAGTACATTGATACCCTAAACCATAATTTCTGATTTAACTGGAGTTATTAGGTTAGGTTACATATTTAATATATGTGTGTGTGTGTTAAACTCAAATATACCTTCACTATCCAGTTCTTGGGAATCTAACTCAGATGGTAAAGTGGGATTATGATGACACAAAGCTCTAAAATCAGAATTTTATTCACATATTTCATGGCCAAATAATGGCTAATTAATTTTTATAAACAGAAATATCTGGAGATAATAGACTTATTCTCACTCAGGACCATTTTCTAGAAATAAAGTGGAAAGAGAATAAGTGCTTTACAGACTTGTGTAACTCAAAAAATGAAAAAAGTCGCATGAAAATTTTTTTATCTTGCAATAGTTCAGTTTTAAAATTTAAATTTGTAGTGTTTTGCTATGATTCAGAATACAAATCCAGCCTACAGATGTAAATTTTTAAATAATGCTCGAAAGTATTGGAAAGTATATCTTGTTTTGTAACAAAATAAAAAAAGTCTTCAAAAATGGTGATTTCTGATTATAACTGATTCTAAACCAGTGTAGGATGAATCATAAATGAACCACTGATATCCACATCCTCAGGAGCCAACTCGGACGCTAAAGTGGAGTTTATGGATGAAAGAATCACAGGTAGATTTTGATTTCCAGGTGACAAAGTACAACCTGAAGTTTCCATGAATGTTGTGGTATCAATTGATGAAGTATCTTCAACTCCTATAACTAAACAAATATACTTATAGAAAAAACTCATTATCATTAATTAACCCCAGTCATAAAAAAAAAACAAAAAAAAAAACAATGGTTGGACAAAAAAAAAACAAATATTAATAATAATAACAACAAAATAGATTCAAGGGAAATATTATAGTTAATGTAAAAATAAATTTTGCTAATGTCTTCTTTATGTACCCTAAAAATTTCAACATCAAGTAACTCAAAATGCATCTTTCGTAGAAAAAGAAATGACTAAAAACCTGATGTTTACATGAAATAAAATTTACATCGAAGGGTCAATAGTTATTATATTCAACTTTTAAAGAGATTGTCTTTATCTATTGATGTTTGAAGCCAAACAACAGAAAACAAATTAATGTCAGATTGTTTTTTTGATTAAGGTTTATGTAAAGTATGCATGTTTTTGACCCTTTTTAAATAAACCGCGTGCCGTCTTCAATTTTCGACTAAAGATGACAATTTTGGTACTATTTGATAGCTGAGACTTAGATTTATGAATTCACCGAGTTTTTTTTTTGAAATATGAGCCAAATTTTTTTTTTAGAGGCAAAAATTCTTTTTAAAAACAGATAATTTTGCGACTAATTTGAAGCTACTATTTTGACGGGATAGACAATGTATTTGTATCATATTGTTCATGAGCTTCAGATCTATGCAGTCACCGTGGCAGATTTCTTATATTACTTAGACGTTTCTGTAGAAAATAACGTAAACTTTCAAGAAAACGCAAAAAATGTTAAATTGTTACAAAAATAGATAGGCTTAGCTTCGCTATTTCTCATTAAAAGAATAATGGGCGGATCCTTTCCGAAGGCTGTTTGAAATGCATTTAAAGTGGGCGGCTATCGTTTTGTTTACCTGTCTAGAAACACCAATTTTACAATCACACAAGACAAAAAGTTATCGGCTAGAGTGATTTGAATATTTTTTTCTGTGCATCGGACTGTGTGATTGATTATGGGAAATAAAAACGGAGGAAAGAAGCTGAAGCGAAACTCAGGACATTTCAAAAAGTAAGTAATATTTTTATTTGCATTTGTTCTGTTTCTATCTAATCTTGAATATCCAATTCGATGCATTTTCTTTATAGAACAAAAGGAGTTATTTCTTTTGGTATTAAATTGTTCAAAGTTGCTTACAAATCTCAATTTAATTTATTTATGTACGTTTCATTAATCTATGTACATTTGCTTCTAATCCACACTAAGTATGCAAATGAAAATGTAGCATGAAAAAGATGAAATTATCTCCATATTCGTTCATTTGACCGAATTATGGGTAAACTTTTGAAAGTTAGTTTGCGAAAAAATAAATATACTCATAAATTTGCCATTTGCGCTTTTTCCAAAGAATTGTTGGATCATGGGGGGAAAGTGAGGGGGGAACCCCCGCCTAGCGTAAACTAAAGTAGTTTTATTTAATTAATTAACACAATTATGCGTTAATTAAACTTGCTACTAACGCATGTTTATTGGAAAAACATATTTTGCCCCCCCCCCTAATTTTTTTATCGGATCACCCTATTTTGCGCCCCCCCCCTAAAAAATCCTGGATCCGCCCCAGGTTCCAAGTAATAATCACAACAGTTACAATGGAACTAATGGCTAGACTGGCTACAGATATAGTTGAAAAACTAATTTTGTAGGTATAGTTTTCTCCCTTATTTTTCATCAACACTTGGTTCGTAATGTCAAACCAATGAAAGAAAAAGTAATATCTATAACTTTATTGTCACTTTCTTAACCCGATGAAAAATTTTCGGCTAAGATTTCAATACAATTACTAGATACAATATTATTTTAACAGACACTTCAAAATATGGGTAATAATGGAAAGAAACATCATAATCAGATTAATAGAAACAAACCGCATTTATTAAGTGAAAATTTATTTGTTATTGTTTTTTATTTATTTTATAATGGGGGGTCAGCGGTTACCCCTGCGTAAAATACCCCCCCCCCCCCGTGGAATATACTGATTTTAACATTTGAGACTCTATTTTAGTTTTTTTCCGGAGAGGGGACAGATGGAACGTGTGTATTTTACACCACTGACTCAAGTTTAAGTGGTGTAAAACTCCAAAACAACTCAGTTTCTTCGTTAGTTTCTTTCAGCTTAGCGCGAGACAAGACAAGGACAAGTGACATTATAGATGGGAAATATATAATTTGGGCTATATATTTGCACATAAGGGGGAGGGGGTAAAGTATTTGGACATTTTGAAGTCATAAAACAATTCGTACTTCATAATATTAATAACAATTGTACCTAACTTATTTTTCATGCAGATCTGCTATATTTACCCTCCCCCCCCCATGTGAAAATATTTAGTCAAAATTTGTTGCTAAAATAACGAAAACACTAGCAAAGAAACCGGTTTCTTCTCGAGTATTACACATCGTAAACTTGATTGAGTGGTATATAATACATAAGTACCAGAAGTTTTCATGGAGAGAGAGCCAGATTTCCCTGTATTATTAGTTGAAAACAATCAGAAATTAAATTAAAAAAAACAAGCTTTTTCAACTGAAAGTAAGGAGCAACATCAACATTTAAAACAAACTGAAATTATTACGTATATGACAGGGGTTGCCTCCTCCTCAAGACCTTGCTCTTTACGCTAATTTTTATTTATATAGAATTTTAAAACAAAGCTTATTGTTCTAATTAAACGGCCGTTATTTTTCAGGAATCTTTCTTAAAGAATTAGGACAAAAAGTCAAAACTTTAGCGTAAAGAGCAAGGTCTTGTGGAAGGGGCGACTCCTTTCATACCTCTTTCCCCGGGAGCGGGGTATTTTCTATGGGGGGTATTTTCCGCGCGGGGGGTAGATTTTCCACGGTGGGGGTATTTTCTGGGGTGGTATTTTCTGCGGGGGGGGGGGGGTATTTTCCGGACGGTTAAATGCCTTGAACCCATATAATTATACTCTTAAGAAACACAATATTTTTATAAATACGATCATGATATATGGAAAAGTAAATTATATAGTACTACTGTTATTCTATTAGGACTTTTCCTTGAAATGTTATCAACAACATTAGCCGCAATCCCCCCTCTATTACAGAGCTGTCCCTGAGGTTGCGGGTAACCAGGGAAAAATTTAGGTACTTGTTAAATATTTATAACACACTCACATCTCAATTGTCTGCTGGATATTTAACAAGCACGAAAATTAATTACAGTGCCCCCCTCCCGACTCAAATAAAAGCAAAAGAGCCGAATCAAAGTGATAAATTCATCAAAGTAGGCAATCATCCGAGCGCATCCTTCCTTGATGTAGCGCCGGGGGCAGCTGACCCTGTTGCCCCACCCCTAAGAACGGATATGTTCTTTTTTACCTAACCTAGTCTGTTTTTAACCTAACCTGGATTGAATGAGGGTAGAGTTACAAGGAAACCCTGGCATAAGCTTATTCTCTAGGCTCCTATTTTTATCTTGCAGAAAAACTAAAAGTATTGGTGTAAATACTTCAAATAAAAAGGGAAATTTTTGTTCAGCAGACCCTATACCACCTGCCCAGAAAAATGCCCATTTTGTTGAAACAGGCGCTTCAGCTGAATGTGACTCCAGACTTCCACCCCCTGTACAAAAATATGCAAACTTGGCTGCAACATGGTCTGTACCAATCCTAGAGCCTACATCTTCTTCCGATCAAGGTTTATCTGGGCAATTAGATGCAGATGGCCGGAAGAAGTAGGATGAAATACAAAAAGAGCAAGAAAAGGCAGCTATTCACGGTTTCAAAACCTTTCAAGGACCGGGGAAGCTGAGCGAAGACAAAAACTTTAAGGATCTGCTCAACGAAAATCATATCGTTAACATATTTCACTTGGCTACGGACTCGATCAGGATAAGTAATCACTAGTAAGTATTTTTTCAATATCACCGATTTAAATAATTTAATGGAACTTACAGGTATATAAATTATAAGTAAAAATAGAGAACTAGGATAAAGATTAATTTGTTAAAAGTTAAAAATCCGGCAGTTTTTGGTCTTGCAGGACTCTAAGATTCACCATGGTGGGATCACAACTAAAACAAACTCTGTGTAAAGTTTAAGTCACAATTGAGGATTATGTGATTTTTAGCTGAACTTTTTTAGGTCTTTTTCCGATTATTTCACCTTCCCTGAGATTCAATTCACAATTGATGTCCTTTTTTGGTGAACTCTAAGAATATTTATTCTGATTTTTTTGTAAGAGGTAGGCTAATATTAATAGGCAATTTAATTATTTTACAAAGAAAAAGCTTATTGAATTATGGCTCTTTAATAACATCAGAAGAACCTGTTTTTGAAGAGCAGTCTTCTAACTCTTTGGTGAAAAAGCAAACAATATGCAAAAAAAGGTTGTAAGACACAGCTGAAATTAAAAAAAGTTCCAAGTGTATTTAAATTTAGATTTAGCATATTCGTGTACAAGATCATGTACATAGTAGGGACTGCATAGTGAAGGTACTATTACCTATAAAGGGCAAAAGTCATTATTGAATTGTTCAGGCTTTTTTTTTTTTTATCTTTCATTAGTCTTCTTTTTCCATTTTTTTATCTTGTGCCAAACTACTGAAAGGGTACACTTTTGGTAAAGTATGCGCACTTTTTACTATGTTGACTTTACTGGAAAATAAACAGTTTATCGTAGAGAGCTGCTGTAAATAAGGAGCAGCTTGAACCAACAGTAACCAAAATTCTAAATGATACATCACAAGAAATGTATTTTATGCTGATTCCAAAAGTATGAAATTAATTTAGTTTAGTGTTACCAATCAAAAGTGTTTGTTATTGGGAAATATACGGAAATTTTTTGGGAGAAAGGAAGGAAATTTTACAGTGTAAATATTTCATGAAGAATTTTCAGCGAGGATGGTATTGTTCAGGAGGGTTTTTTTTTACCCCGGAGTAATTATTAATTAAAATTTATCTACTTGGTTAAGGATAATAAATGTTCTTCGCAAAGGCTTATGATCCATGGTTACCCCTCCCAGTAGAACTAATTTTTCATGGGATACTCCACTAAGGAGGGGGGGGAAGAGATGTGCCGGTGTTTATTTAAAATAATAATAGATTAAATTTAAAAAAAACAATTTTTTTGCTAATAGTAATAAGTAACATTAGAACATAAATGGATAAGGAAATATTCCGTGCCTGAGGGGGCTGCCTACATTCCTTAATTCCTTGTTTATTATCATAAAAAAATTACGTGTCTTAAAAATAAAAAAACATTTTATTCCAATTCAATAGAGCTTGGGTTTCAGCAGTTACTCTTTAAGAATTTTGGTAAGAAGTCAAACTTGAGGGTAAAGAGCGAGGAATTGAGGAGGGGTAGCTCCCTCATGTTTGGAATAATTTATGTTAATTTTGTTTTTATACTGCTGCTTACTTTCGCTTGAAAAAAAAAACAGTTTTTTTATTTGATGATAAATAGACCTTTAAAAAATAAACTTCTAAGATCAGTTTCATTTAATCTTCCACCCTCCCTTTCTTCTTATATAGCAGCGAAAGATTTTAGATTAAAAAGAGAAGCTCAATTACTCTTTCTTTCTAGCTGTGAAAAGGCGATCCTGGGAGGCCTAAAATACAAAAATAGGAAAAATCGGTCTTCTTCTCCGAATTTATTTTGAATGCACTGGCTGCAGAGAAAAATTCACGTTGACGAATGAGCCAACAGCATCAACAGTAACTGTGAATCTTGAAACTGTGAATCTGTGAATATATCTTGTGAAAATTGGTGCTAAAACTATGATATGAGCTATGAATAAAACTCTTCTAAACGAGTAAATTGTTCGTTAGTTTCACGAATAGTTGGAAACAAATAAGTGTTGCAATCTTTTCTAACCAGTTTCTTGCCATCTTAGGTTTCTGCTTCTTAAATATGAGTTCGACGTTAAAATCAAGAACAACCACATATCATTCGCAAGGGCGTATCCAGGATTGTTTTTTTGGGCGGGAGGATTTTTTTTGGGGGGGGGGGGTACAAGAAAACTTCAAAAATGAGTTTATATCATTTTTTGTACGTTTTTACGAGTAAGACGAAATTTCGGGGAGGGATGGGCCAAACCCGGCAACTCCTCCCACTTGGATACGGCTTTGGCCATCCATATTTTTTTTGTCGACAAGCGTGACATTGATGGGACTATGGCATAAAATGTAAATATCGTTTATGCTTGGCTCATTCCGGAGTAAACCAGGTTCTAAGGTACAAAGGTGATTTTGCCGTTTCGAAAATGTTTTGAAATAAAAAAAAATATATACCTCTGAAGTACCTATGGTCAACCTCCCTTTACCACATTGTTTGAGGTCTGTACTTCTACATCTGTATATTTTTTAACACAGTAGACAGAATATACCAGTAAGCTTATCGCAGATAATTTCTGGTCTTCGTTCTCGTTGCGAACAAAAAGCTCCTCCCACTTATTTCTGCATTAGCGGGAATGCAGGTTAGTCTATTTCCGATTGTTTCAATGCACTTTGTTGGAAACAGACGGAAACAGGACAGACTAACCTGCATTCCCGCTAATTTGACTTCGTCTATTTTTATATCTGCAAAAACGTTCTGCGGACCACTCGCACCCCGGTCCAGGTTTTTATAATGGGTGAGATAGAGAATGACCATACTGGACTATGTATAAACTGTGATTTTTTAAAGAAAGGTTCAGGCTCAGACGGTCTGGTATGGATATATATGAAATCTTTTATTTTACAACAAATATTTGGTTTTGTAATAAGAAAGCTATCACCTCACAAAAAGCTTGTCAACAATGCTCTACAAACTTAACCGACGGGGAAAACAACCTAGAGATTATTGACTTTAAAACAAGCATACGGCAGAAAAAACGGGTTAAATTTAAATAGAGCAGTGGAAGAAGCTTAATTCAGTTTAAATCCGTCTTTTCTCTCTTTATTTTTTTTTGTAAATGGGAAAGCAGTGGGAAACTATAGAAATTATTTTCTTTTGTAACGTTTTTCGATCCCCCTAAAAATGGCTAGCTAACCCGAATCATCTATATTGTGCAAGCATCCTTGAAGGAAAAAACTGGTAAATTGACTATAAAACAATCCTTTCAGATTTACAACTAAACCTGAAAAAAATACCAGGTGCCAAAGACTGCTCAGCCTTTATTTCTTTCTTTTTTCAATCTCACTTCAAAATCTTATCAGAAAGCCGTCGGAAAGAAAATTTCCGTAGACAAAGGTTGTCAAACCTACTTGCTAAACAAGATTGAATTACATTGGTTGGCTTTGGTCCGCTCTATATTTTAATTTTGACTAATAAACCACGCCGATTGAAACATATGGGAAATGATAAAGTTGCAAAAAGCGCCACCATAATGGAATAATTTGGATGGAGCCAATTGAAATGAGTCTTTACATAACCGTTAAGGCTTAAATTTCCAGTAACATGTACATGAAACATAATCTGTTTTAAAGAATAGAATCTAATCAGCACCCACAAGACACAATTGTTGGGGCCCATGAATCATTGCTTTATTTTTATGTTGTTTTTTTTTCTTCTTGTTTGAGCTTTCACACTTTCAAATAGATAAGAAAAAAAAAAAAACAAGAAAATAGAATATGAAAGAAAAGTCTTCCGCAACACTGTTCTCAAACAAGAAAAGGCTTCATAGCCGAAAGCAGAGCATCCATTAATTCAGTAAACTCCCATGATTTTTTGAATAAAATATCTTTAATAATTTTTTTGGAGGTGGCACCTTGGGTCATAGAGGGAGGGCCAGGGGTTAGTTCCCTTAAGCTTTGGAATAAAATATCATTTGTAAGTTTTTTTAGTGGGATTGGGGTTCGGGCTTATCTGATCTTTGAACTATTTTAAAAACCCCTGCATAAAAACCTTATATGCCGAGGGGGATTAGTTGCAATCCTTCCCGTGGGCTCTGGGGGTTGTGTTAACCTCAAATTTTTGTTATCTAATCATTGGACTATCTAAACAAAATGGCTATCTCAAATCTGTTATTGGATATATTTGGGAAAAAGAGGGCATTTATATATGAAAGGGGGGAGGATAAATGCCATCTGATCACTTTTGACTCTTAAAAATGACCTAGAGCTTTCAATTACCAATAAAATGAACCCTGTCTGAAATTTACCAAACAACCCCTTACATAAAAACCTTATATGCTCCTGGGGCATAATTTACAACACTTGCCCCTAGGCTCTGGGGGTGTGTGTTGACCCCAGAGTTTTTTATTTCATCTTTGAACTATTTTGAACAAGATGACTATGTTTAAATTTTGACTGGATGCATTTTGGGAAAAAGGGCCTTGGGGGGGCTAGTTACTGGCACTAGGAATTCTGATTTCCAATCAAATGAGCTCCCTTTGAAGTTTATACAATCATCCCTTTCATAAAAATAATATAGTCCCTCGTGGAATAGCTACACCCTGGGCCCTAAGGGGGGTGCATTGACCCTGGACTTTTTGTTATCTAATCTTCAAAGTATTTTTACAAAATAGCTATCTCAAAGTGTTATTAGATAAATTTTGAGAGAATAATTGTGGAGGAGTCGGAGGGGGGGGGGCTAGAACTCCTCCATTTATTTTTTACTTTTAAAACGGGCAGTATAACTTCCAATTTCAAACCAAATGTGTTCCCTAAGAACTTTAACTAGTTTCATATGATTGGCATCTGGGAAAAAAAATAAACAATAAAACATTTCAAACGTATGGCTTTTTACTATAGGCAATGCTATACTGGCACCTCTGATTAATCTCTGTGTGTGATTAAGTTCAAACTGTACTAATATATAATTTTAAATACCGTCATATGCCTAGATTTGGGGTACCTGACAAGAAAAAGTTTGGATAAAAAGCCTCATAATTTATAATATTCGGAATTGTTATAGGTAACAGATTTTAACTGCATTTCTGTTATGTCTTACCCCAAACCATTCTGCTAGTGAGCCCATACATAGGCCAAATTCTCTATTTCTCATGCACTGCCCTTTTTTAAACATATGTGCCAAAAAATATAATTAAAATCCGTCAAAATAAAAACAAAATGAAATATCTTAGGGAAAATATAGGATGGGGGCTACCTGATAAATTTTACACTAGGAGGGGGGGGGGAGTCCGGGGTTGTGGAATTGAATATTATATTTAAGAAATAAAATAATTTTTTATATTATGTAATAAGAGTGTTTCCTTTTCAACATCCCTAATTTCAGACTTAAAACAAAATTGGTTTGCAAAAGTATACAATCATGGAAATAAAACTACAAAATATAGCATTTTGCATATTACAAAGCAAAAATTTCAATGTTTTGGTGATTTCTTAGGGCTTATACATATTTCTTGGACTCTGGGCTACGTGGGACAATCAAAAAGAGGGTGGTGGTGGTTATGCTTTACAAATGAATTGCTTATCATGTTTGAAGTAAGCATAAAAAGGAAAAGTGTTCAATGGTGTGCATTTCACTGAACCCCAAGTAACTGAACGCCTGTAACTGATCCACCACGCAATTTAACCACTGTGCAACTTCCCCCCCATATAGCCCAAACCCCCTGCACCTGAACACGGGTGTACATGAACCACCAGGCCCAGGAACCCCAATTAACTAAACCCCATTTAACTGAACCCTCATTGACCTCAGACCCTGTTTAACTGAACCCCCGTGCACCTTAACCCCATGCAACTGACCCCCCGTGCAACTGAACCACCTTGCAACTGAACCACCATGCAACTGAATCACCGTGTAACTGAACCATTGTGTAACTGAACCACTGTGCAACTGAACCATTGTGCAACTGAAGTACTGCACCAAAGCAGGTAAGTAACCCATTTCATACCAAACAATAGACAA
>NC_142803.1:69691572-69731512 GCF_049724085.1 Artemia sp. Qi Xiang Cuo
TATGACATCCACTTTCTCTTGAATCGCATAATGGCACACCCTGTCCTTCTTCTCCTTCATCACTGAACATGCATTCCAATAAAGTAACTTTAAAGTCATTTGTCTATACACTTGCTTCTTGTTGCTTCACAATCAATTGGTCCCATATTTAATTCATTGATAAATGAACAAAATTTATCCACTTTCTCCAGCAGGGGAAGGCTGGTCATATCTAGCAAATCTGGGGATAATAATAATCCAACAAGAATTTTTGTAACTGTGTCTGATACTCTTCTATATATGTCTTGTTCGGTTCCTTGTTTTGGAAGACCACTACGCTGTGTTGACTTGGCACTATGAATTTGGTTACTGTGAACAGCTTGGGCATACGTTCTGTACATAACTTGTGCTCTCCTATATCCCATGTTATATTTTTCTGCCATTTCCAGAATATTTCTATTTTGCTGCCTAATTGGACACTCCCTTGATGTTGAAGAATGGCAGCCTTTACAATTGGCACATTTGTAAAATTTAACTTTTTCTGCAGGATCAATGTTTTTGAGGGGACAATTCACAGACTCGTGCTTTCCACAGCACCTCAAACAGACTGGCTCATTTGCTTTACAATTTTTCTGTACATGGCCATAACACTGGCATTTAAAACACTGGAGAATTCTACGATTGTAGACAAAAACTTCCTTTTCCTTCCACAGCACCATACACTGGGTGGCAGAAAAGTGCCTGTAAAAACGACCATGACCGCATAACTATCCTCAAGTTTCTTTAAATCCCTGTTATATCTCTTTTGACGAATTACTTCTGTAATCTCAACAGATGACTCTATGCATTTTTTAAGTTGTTCCTTGCTTAGATTCAAGGGCACTCCCTTGATGATTCCTCTTTTAATACATTCCTTCTTTTTCCCCTCACTGATACACCTCCAATTGATTGTATTTTCATTACTTTTTCAGCTTCTTCATTGTCGTTGACATGAACTATTAACACAATCCTTTCTCTGTTTGATTCAAAATCAAACTTGATAGGAAAAACATTCTCCTTTAAACATTTCGATATTGAAAAATCATCTGCTAGTTTCTCATTTTTATCTGTCACTTCAAATTCCACTCTTACTTGAAGCGATTCATTCAACGGAATCTCACTTTGACCAGCAACTTCTGCTTCTAATTCTTGCTTTTTTACTATACTTTGCAAATTCTCTACTGGGGACCTCACACGTTTTCTTCCCAAGGATGGATTCAAACCCAGACTTGGGAATCTAATCTTTTCATTCACTCTGACTTCGATTAATCCTTCTGCCAACATTGGATTTACACTTGACATATCCTCATCAGAATCCTCTGATAATGGTGGAAATTCATTATTATTATCAAGCACCTGGAACCTGTTTTTAACAGGTAAATTATATCCACTCATACTAAGCGCACTGAGTCGTCCATTAGAGTCACTAACTGGGATATGCAAAACTTGCTGCTGAGGCTGGAACTGTCTCTCCTGGGGAAAATGGGCAGCCTGAAACTGGCTGTATGGCATTGGAGCTGTAATATACTGCATAGTGCTTCTATACTGTCCTCCAGCACTGGTATTCGGTTGTATGATCATATAGGGTGGAGTTGGATAAGCTCCAGGAATTAGTGGACCCCCCTGCTGGGGGTCTTGGCTGCTCATATTGTCACTTCCAACTTTAATACCACTATTCAACTTACTTTCCTTCAGTTTACAGTCTTCTTAACCATTAAAATCACCAAAAATCTCAAAAGAAACCAAAACCGCGGGAGGGAGAGAATATACTTTCATTTTGGTTTTTTGAATTTGTTGCGATTTTTACATTGTAGACTGCTACATGCATCCTAAATTTCGGCCTCAGTTTTCCAAAAAACACCGAATGTAGATGCGGCCTTAGGCAGTTTGATTAGAAACGCTGGCTCTGGAGTAGAATCAGTAGCCAGATGACAGTTCCAAGAAGAAGCAAATCACATTAGAAAATACCGCATTTTCAAATAAAATAAAAATGCTGGTTTATTCAGGTATCCAAGACCTCTTCGTTATTGTTTTTCGAGTGCAATATATTAGATTGAAAAATTATTCTTTTTGCAACAATTTCTAGGCTAGATCTATTGACCCAGTCACTATTTGTGACAATATAATGGGCAGAGGCTTGACTAGGCTAGGAACTCAGTTAGGCCTATATAGTGCAATTATTACTCTTTCCTCAAGGATCCTGGAGTGATTATAATCAACATTATGACATGGATTCATTCATGTTATGTATCAGTTAACTTTTGGTATGCACCCTAACCAGTCAAAGTTGAATAGGCCTAACCGTGTTTTTAAGCTATTGTTTATTTCATTTGTTTTATTGGTAAATATCTACAGAATCATATTATTTTGTTTGGAATAAAGTGAATACACCATTTGATGCCTTTTTTTCTGCTGATTACAAATAAAATAAGCATTTTTATCAGAAATGAGTTTCAGCCCCCCCCCCCCCCCTATATAGGCCAATTCAGGGTTAGGTTAGGTTAGGGGTCAATATGTACAAAATCATATTATTCAATTTATAACTGGGATTTATTTTACTATATACATAAAAACAAACAAACAAAATACCCCCAGAAGCAAGCTTGTGCGGTTCAAATAAGCAAGCTTCCAGAAGCAAGCTTGTGCGGTTTATTGAGTTTCAAATAAAGTTAATACACCATTTGATGCCTTTTTTTTATGCTGATTACCAATATAATATTCATTTCTATCAGAAATGAATTTCAGCCCCCCCCCCCTATATAGGCTATACCTGAATTTGCATAAATAGGGGGGTTGAAATTCATTTCCTATAGAAATGCTTATTATATTTGTAACCAGCATAAAAAAAGGCATTAAATGGTGTATTCACTTTAGTCCTAACTCAATAATATGATTTTGTATATATTGACCAGGTTAGGTGTAGCCTGTATAGGGATTGTCCTTATCAGATTGTCCTGTTGTATGTCTTATGATTAGGCACTTTTTAATACCATTTTTTTTAAGTCTAGAATTTGGGCTGTTGATAAGGAATTATGTTAAGAAAACAATTATCATTTCATAATATGCAGACTTATTATAGTCAACCTTTCAGCTTCAATGCCACTATATTTGACCCCCCCCCCCCCCCAATGTGCAAATACAGCCTTCAGCCAATTTTTTTTATTTCTAGTATTGTAAAATTACAATAAAATATTGTAAAAGTAAGATACTCAGTTTAAAATATTGGGCAAAATTGGCATTTTAGAGTTATTGCCACAATATCATTTGAGCATGTCTTTTTTAGCCTCAGTTTCAGCTTTGGATGAAAATGTTTGATGATTCTGATTTTATTGGGCTTAAAAAAGTAATACTCCTGCATCTAGAGTTTCATCAATTTAACAAACAGTCCAGTTTGTCCCTTTGGTAATTTTGTGCCTGGGATAATACCTCAGCACTTGGACAGTTGTACCTGATTTCATGAATCTATTCTGTAAAAAAAAAAAAAAAAAAATGCCATTAGTTGTGAGGTAAATAATATTATTAATTTTTTGTTACTACATTTAAACCTAAGAAATGTTACCCTAATAGCTGTGTATATTTAAATAGCTGTATTCAGTAATATTTATCATATCATATTTATGTTACTTATTATTAAAAGCACTGAATGTAGGTAGGCTACAAAATTGGTTTGTAATGTTTTTATTAACTAAGCAATGGATTGTAATAGAAGAATATTCATTTACTTTCACAGTCACTGGGACCATCTTCAAAAGGATCTTCTGGTGAATTTGGTTCCTCTTCTTCAGATTCAGTTGACTATGCCTGTTTCAAAGCCCCCTAAACAAAACCTCTGTATACAGCCTGAGGATTATATTCAATTTTAACCTCCACTCTCCCCTTGTCTCTCCCTTAGAACTAATTCTTTATGTATCTGAAGATTCTTTCAAAAGAACTGCATACACACAAGACTCAGAAAACTAGAATAAGAATTTCTTAAAGACACTGTAGTCTGTAACAACTCATTTGATAGCAATTGGTTGAAAACAAAGCTAAATCTTAGCAAAGGGTACTAGAATTTCTGATTGACTAAACCACCTCCAAAGTTTTTCAAACTTTGAAAAGGGCACTGGAACTTTTTATTTCTAAATTACTGAGCCCCCTTTAAAGTCTATTTGACCATCCCTTGTACATGAAGTGCCTCTATTAAAAAAAATAGCAAATATTAATACATTGAACCATTATTGGTCTTTATTATGGCAATATTTTACAATTGCAACTGAAAGGAAAGTAGAATTTCAAGTTTCCTCTTAATGAAGATCCAGAAGTAGTCAGGGGGACATTACCTTAATTATCTTAATTTGCACTTTGGAGCAAGATTTGTTGTAACAAGATTGTTAAGATTTTTTGACCTTTTAACTTCTCCATACTTGGTGATGTGAATAATTAAACATCAAACGAATCCCACTGGTACTTCCAGGGAACACAATTTCATTTGACATCTAGAAACTTCATTGTTGGGTGCTGAGACTGTTGATTTGAGAAACTTATCCAGTGGTCTACAACATGGCAGGATAAAAACTGTTATTGGTGTTGAGTTTTTACAGACAGCTTCTTTAAACGTCCTCTCCTTACTGTGCCAATATTTGGGGAAATTGACAACTGATTTTGGGGAGTGTGGGGGGGGGGAGGGGTTCTCATATAGGAACCGGATATGTAATAAGTATATCAGCTCCTGGTTGTTAGTAGAACATCGTAGATGACTTAAGTTCCTTTAAACATCAATCATATGGCTAGTCTATCGTCTTAGATATTACTTTTCTGTTTCTGTATTGCACTTCATCCAGAATATCTATGTCAGTGCTGTGTCCTGGTGATGCTATGCACATTCCAAAATCAAGCACTGATCCGACAAGGACTTTGTACAACCTCACAAACACAGGCCTAATGGATCTTCACCATATGAGGGCCATCCAAGTGATCAAGCTTTGGTTCCAGGTAACACATTTGCCAGGTAACTGTTTGGTGAAAGCGGCTTACATAGAGCTGTTGGGTTTTACTAGAAAAACAGCATGGCCACAACAGGTTAAAGGCCTACTGGATAATGCTGGACTTTCTTGGGCATGGAATGATGGCCAAGGTCCCAAAGGCATATCTTAAGATTTCCTTGGTAAGTTTGCTTTGCATCTGTGGGATCAGGTGATTCAGGTTTGGCTCTCTAGTTTGGAGAAATCCAGTAACCTTTGTTTTTATAGGCAGATTAAAGTAGTGTTTGGAATGGTGTTTTATTTGAGACTGAACCTACCATGGAGATCCCTTAAGTGTTGGTTGCAGGCACAAGCAAATTGTATACCACTGCATAAAAGACATTGGAAGTTGTGTGATGATGATGGTTTGGGAGGCAGGTGTATTTGCCCCCTCTGTGGGGAGTTGGGTGATGGGCTGGACTGTTTTTGAGCAAATGCCAAAGTTTGAGGATTTTGAGGCATAATTTTTTTTAGGGGAAATACTGCTGCTTCCTGGTGTTTTTAGGACTACCTTGGTTGACCTAATTATTACACTAAGTTGCTTTTTAGAGAGAATTGGAAGTATGGAAAGCAGCAACTTAAATTTGTTGTGTTAGTGCGTGGTTTATTTCTGTTTTTGTTCAGTGTTTTGTGTGTATGACCTCTGGCTTTTAAATATACTTATTATTATTTTCATTGGAAGACCTACTGGATATAGGGTAGAGGCACCAATGATTCAACAGTTTTTGTAAAAAACAGTTTTTTACTCCTGAAGTCCTAATTTAAAAACTTATGGTTTGAAAAGGGTTTCAGTATGTAGGGAAAACATCTAGAAATCTAATTCTTTGATGAGAAATTTGAAGTTTTATCAGAAAAGGGTAAACAACTCTGATTTTCCAAAATTAGAGCATTTTCACTACTACAAACATAACACAACAAAAAGTTACCTGTTTTTGACACAAGTCAGAATCCAATTCAATACATGTTGAAATACTCAGGGAATATGTGTTGGCAACACCTTGTGCATTCAACACATGTTGAATTGCATGGGGAATACCTGTGGGTGGAACCTGGTGTATTTGACATGTATATTCTTGTTTCTTTGTTTTTCTTGAACTTTTCTTAATTTACAAAAGCATAAAGCACTATTCAAAAAGTAAAAGTAATAAAACTAAAAAATTGTTTTAAGTATGTAGCATTTAGTATATCGCAATTGGTTAATCATAAGGAGTGTGATATTATAAGCTAGATCACATAAATCTTCCTTTTTCTAAGTGTTGCATATATGCCACAGGAATAGCATCTCTAAATGCCATCTAGAATGGCTCACTTCCTGTCAGTTATAATGGCCTAGCATAGATTTGTTCACTGTTGACAGTAAATCTTATCAATGTTTGGCCATTTCAGAGTGTGATCTGCAGCTGCAGTTCATCTTCCGACCCAAATTTGAGCATTTTTTTTAGCTTTATTGATAAATGCTAAGGAAAGGGAAAAATGACTTCCCTGTGAACCTCTGCAATTTTTGGGAGTATTGGGTACCCATAAATTTGACAATTATATTTTTGTCAGTGGACCCTATAATTTTAACACCAATTATTTCTCATTTGTTTTACATGTTCAGTGAAGTTTTAACAGCCACCTATATTTCAACAGGGCCTGATGCTGTCTGGCGAAAATTTTGACAAGGTTACTACAAGATATTTTCAAAAGAAATAAATCAATATATAAACGCCATTATCTACGTTTAAATTTGACTAAATGAACATTTTTAGTGCGCCTGGTATTCCACTACTTTAAACAGGAATTTCGACACTTGGAACCTAGTTTTGACAATGTAATATTTGTTGCCATTTTAATTTTATCAAGATAGGCTAATATGACTAGAATTCAAATAAAATCAGATGCATCTTGATGCATTGGTGCTAATTCCAAATTTTTTTTTTGCAATAAATGACCAAGTAACAGCAGTTTGAACATTGTATACCAGAAAAATTGTCAGTAACTCCTTTCTTGTTGAAAACAGGAAACTGACTTAATTAAATGTTCTTTTTTTTATCTGGGTGTACTGGATATTGTGTCAACATTTTCTACTGTTGGAATGCAAAAACGGCTTCAAGAGATGACGCTCCAAGTCATGACTAAGCAGAGTTATTCAGTTTTGAAGGAAAATTTCGATAGGGGTTCCAAAATTGCACTGCTAAATCATCAGTAGCTTTACCCTATTTTTCTTTAAGAGTGCTAGGATAGGACTTGCATAAGACAAAGTCTTCTTGCAGTTTGAATGGAATCTACACTTGTTTCCAACAGCAATTCCAAGATCTATTTCTGCATCCACACTTTGTAGCTATTGAATGTTCTTTACAGCTGGATTGACCATATTATGCTTGAAACCTGGGTTGAACTTGCCAAAATTAAAAGCACTACATTAGTCAATATTGAAGCTCATGTGCCATTTTGTTGCTCAGTTTTTAATATGGTCAATATCTGCTTTTAGTGACTCATTATTGACTGCACTAAAAAACTTTGAGTTGTCAGCATAGACTTAGTCAATGTCTAGTTAAATGAAAAATATCATTTATATAGATATTGAATAGGGTAGGTCCCAAGACACTACCATGCAGGGCACCACTGGTGACTACACCTCACTCAGAGAGGATTGACTGTCCTTCATTACTAAAAAGCCTCACTCTCTTGTTTTATCTGTAAGAAAAGCTGAAATCCATCCCACAATGTCTGCATTAATTCCTCATAAGATGAGGGTTTTGTTCAAGTGTTGATGTGGGACTTTGTCAAATACTTTTGCAAGGCCAAGCAGCAAGACCTACACAGGCAAGCCCTGATCAATCAAGTCTATTATAACATCATCTCATAATTTTTCTCCAGCTATTTTGTTTCTACAGACTTTCCTGGTTGAAAACCATGTTGGCTTGGCTATAGTGTCACATTAAGTTTGCAATGCTTCATGACAGAGTCATTTATCACTTTTTCATGAATTTTAGCAACAGCAGAAGTTATGCTTATAAGATTGTATTTTTCTGCATTGGCTTAATTTTCCTTTTCAAGCAAAGGGGTTACACATGCTGTTTTACAATCTGTTGGAACATTCTTGGTAAATTGGTAGATTTTGAATAATTTGGAGAGTGGCTTTGCAATGCTCTCAGCAACTTCTTTTAGAAGACGTGGATGTAACCTATCTGGTCCAAATGATTTTTTGACATCCAGGAATTTAAGTCGTTTGAGAATATTTGAACTATGGATCTCAATGGGCTCCATTGGAGGGTGGATTTGTGTGGGTTCAATACTGGGGTATCTGATGTGCTACTAAAAACAGACAGAAACTGGCAGCTAAATTCATCTGCAATTTCTTTGACATCTGTTAGTTCAGCTCCTGAAATAGTTAGCTTAGATATTGATCACTAACCAGGACTTTTACATGACACATATTGCCAAAATTTCTTTAGATTATGCTTGCATTCTTTAGCTTGTGTCATGGTTCTGGTAAAGTTTCCTGGTAAAGTTTCTCAACTTATCTGTTGCTCTTTTGAACCTCTTCTGATTCCAAGATCTTTTTTTGTTTCTGAGCTGCTTCTTAATTTCTTTTGTCATGTATGGAAGTCATTGGCTTTCTCCTGTAAGATACACAATAGTTGCTGTCTTGGATTCTAAGTAAAGTAAATTAAATAATTTTCCCATTGCTCCTCTACTGATCCCTGTAAAATGTTACTCCAGTTCAACATTTTCAGATTCCCTCCTGATCAAGCTTGTCCTGAATATTAAACAGTCGCCAGTAATCAAATATTGCAATGTATTTAAGGGCAAAGAGAAACTAGAAACAGAATCTGAAATACATCTATAGGACAACACAATGCTCAGAGTACATCCAGCTAGAAAAATACCACTAGCTCTGAAACAGAAGCTCAAAGACAAGTTAGAACAGCTTGAAAGTCTTGACATCATTGAAAAGGTCAGTGAACCAACAGATTGGGTTAAGGTCATGGTAATGGCTGAAAAAAAGGATGGAGGCATAAGACTATGCATCAACCCTGTGGAACTGAACAAGGTGATAAAATGCACCCACTACCCAGTCCCAGCATTTGAAGATACTGTTGCTGAGCTTGATGGTGGAGCAGTATTCAGCAAGCTAGATGCCTGCTCAGGGTACTGGATACTATCACTCTCCATGCAATCTTTCTACTGCACAACCTTCAGTGCCATCTATGGATGATACAGAAGGAAGAAATACCCCTTTGATGTGGTGCCTGCACATGACAAGTTCCAGAGGAAAATGGAAGAGGCATTTGAAGGATTAGAAGGTATTAGAATGCTTGTGGATAATATTCTAGTGTATGGTAGAAATCACAAGGGGCACAACCAAAGGCTTAAAGCCGTTCTTAGATGAGCTGGAGAAAAAGGAGCTCATTTAATCTGTATAAAATACAAATTTGCCAAAGACAAAGTCAAATATCTTGGACACATGATATTCTGGTGCCAGATGCACTCCCAACTTCTGTTGCCTGATACTGATGTCTAAATATATAATGCAATCAAAGTCTGTTTGCATGCATTGATGAAGAGACCACCATGAGGCAGAGGAAGATGTTCAACTCAAGACACTCATGGAACTCAAACAGAACGGATGGCCTATGACATGCCAGTCATTCCCAACACAGGCTATCCCATTTAGGAATATCAGACACCATTTAGCAATCCATGATGGGCTAGCTCTAAAAGGCCAAAGAATTCTTTAACCCCATCTTCTCAGAGCCAACATACTTCACTAGCTCCACTCAGCACACCTTGGGATTGACAAAACCAAGCAGCATGCCAGAATGATTGTGTAATGGCCAAGAATGAACACAGACTTCAAAACCTTCCTCCAAAATGTGAAGCATGTGCAAAATTTGCCTTACATTCAAAAGGAGCCATTGATTAGTAACCAGACACCCTCACTGCCATGGTAACATACTTGTATTGACCTATTTGAGTGGAACAAAAGCTTTTTTCTCATAACGGTTGATATTTGCAGCAAATATTTTGAAATAGATAAACTACCAAGTAAGACATAAGCCGCAATCATTGACAAACTAAGCACTAACTTCGCACATTTTGGAATCCCTCAGCTAACGACTTTAGACAATAGCTCTCAACTTTTCTCTCAGGAGTTCAGTGACTTTGTACAAGTATAGGGAATCAGTCTGAAAACCTCAGTCTCATTTATCCAAGATCAAAGAGTCTGGTGGAAAAATTGGTTCAAACTTGAAAATAGATACAAGCAAAAGCAAAGGAAGGTGGAAGGGACCCACATATTGCACTTCTAGAATATAGAAACAGCCCAGTTGTCAGTCAGGCCTCACCTGCCGAACTTTTACAGCAATAGACTCAAGTGGTGGAGCCACTTGAGTCACCAGCAGCAGTCATTCCTGCTATCAACATACTGTCAGCTGAGACCCAAAACTATCCTTCTCCATACCTTTCTAAAACAAAGGTCAAGGGTACAGGGTAGACAGAAATCCTATCATGATACGTCTGCAGAACCACTACCTGAGATACAACTGACTGACCAATTTTATCTCCAAAAGAAAGCAAACAGCCTCTGGCCAAAAGGAAAAATAATATCCCATCATGGAAACCCCAGATCATACGTAGTGGAGACAGAAGACAGTTCCAGGCTACAGCAAACCAGAGTCCACATCTCCTGGTGTCCCTTTATCCCAGCTATGTGTCCCTTTGTTGTCCCTTTTTTATCCTCATGTGCTTGGGTTCTTTGGCCTAAGTTGTTGGACATTAAAAACTTTGGTGTCTATTGAATAGTTATGCAAGAGGAAGTGTTTGATAAAAACAACGTCAGCCTTACATTGCTGATCATGGTTGTGCAAAGGATTTCTGGGTACACACAAGGCTATGACATTGTTCTTCCTTCATTGACGGTCTCTGTCTTTTCTCATTGACTCATCTAGTTTCTTATCAACTTGTTCAGTTGGAAACTGCTGCTTCAAACATGTAGTATCAGCCCTTAACTTCTCAACTTCAGTCTACATTTGCTGAACAGTGCACATTTTGCTTAAACTCTCTTCAATATAGTCTACTTATAGTACATCAACAAGGACATCCATATCTTTCTTTAGTGCTTTCATAGAGTTATTGACAACACTACTGAGAATACTGTTATTATCTTTATTTGATATAGCCTATCAGGCATGCAGATTGCTTTCACGGAATGGACACAGCCAATGAAATTTTTTTCCATCCCTCAACCTTTAATGAGGTTGTACTTTGCTATCAGTATACCCGCACACAATATGCAGAGCCACTTGACACTGTTCTCACAGTTCAACTCAGATGAATCTGGTAATAATTTGATTTAACAACCGGCGCCATTGTCTTCACTTGATTTTCGTGATGATAATTGTTTCCATTTAGCTGGTCTTTCTGTAGACATTATTTGGCTTTTTTCACTTCTCTAGCAGCAACACTATTGTTAGCCCAAATAATTACTGCCTTGAAAATTCTAGAGGTAACTGTGGGAAGTGCAATACTCAAATCACCTATCCCCAGTAGTTTAAAGATTAAAATCCTGCAGGTACCAATATGGCCTCTTGATTGTTTTATTACTTTCTTCAACACAGATTATCTCCTAAAATAGGTGGAAATGTGATTGAGCTAAGGTAATTTATGGCATTATAGAAATATAGTGCTTGGCAATTGTGCACTATTGTCAACCATGTAAATTTGGAAGAAAATAGAAGTAATCCAAATATATTACCTTTGTTTTGTTTGTTTAATTTAAAAAAAAAAAAAAGTTTAAACACAAAGCAAGCAAAGGCTTAATCCCCCTGGGGATAGAAAATAAAATATCACTAGCTTCAAAGTCCAGGTAAGTAAAGTCACTCACTGATTCAAGATACTTAAAATTAAACTTCAGGATAATATAAGTAGAAAGAGATGTTTTATCTCATAAATTTGGTCAATAGTCGTGTATACGATTTGCACAGCATCCAGGTGCTGTTGGCAAGCACCAAGGGGGGGAGACTGGCCACTGGAGCGGAGGAACTCTCAACAGGGGATATTGTCGAGGGGGGATAAACACTGGCTCCCAGGGGAACAATTTCATGAACACAAGATTTCTCTGAGATATGAAATTTAAAATAAAAAAGAGAATATTGACACTGCTCTAGCCCTCCATTTTGTTGAGAATTCAGATCATTTAGTTTTGTTTGATAAGAGAATTGAAGCAAATCTTAGACTTCCCGCATCTATTGCAAATGGCTTCCCACATCTGTAGCAAATGGCTTACCACATTCTTTTAGGAAGATAGTTGAAAATAAACAATACATAAATACAGATCCTCCTTTAAAAGGGTTCAAATAACATTTTTCCACAGTTTAAATTAATATCATCTGACCACACTTTTAATAAAAATTAAACAAAAAAAACTTTTTGCACAAAATAAGTTTTTCAAAAACAAGTAAAGAACTCCATTAAACCAAAAATGAACAAAAATAGAATCAAATAATCTACCATACATGCAACTATCACAAATTCGTATTAATAAATAAATAAAACCCAAAACAAACAGAATCTTAAAGTAATCAAACTCAAAACATACAGAAATTAATCTGGGTAAGATTATAAACCTTATACTTTATAACAGACAGAATATAATTTGTACTTTACTGAAAAAAATTCAGATGAATTTGCTTTAAAAAATGTGCATTGTCAGTTTAATATACATACTACTGATATTTATTCATTAAAATCTTAATAAATTTTTGATTTCTTAAAGTTATAAAAGTGAAAACATTAAAAAGAATTTTTTCAGTAAAGTACAAATTATATTCTGGCAGTTAGAAAGCATAGGGCTTAGAACCCTACTCAGATTAATTTCTGCTCGTTTTGAGTTTGATTTATTTTAATTTCTGTTTATTTTGGGTCTCAAAACGTTGAAGGAAAATGTTAATATTATTTGATTTATTAAAGTTATGAAAGAAAAACCTTTATTTTTGCTAACTTTTTGGTTTAATTGAGTTCTTTACTTTTTTTTTAAACTTATTTTGTGAAAAAAGTTTTTTTGATTAATTTCTGTTTGTTTATATTGACATAGTCTTTTCAGGGAGAAAGACCGACCCTCTCCTGAAACTAAACAACCATCCTCTCTATAGAAACCTTTAATACCCCCTAGGCATAACTAACAACCCTTGCCCCTAGTCTGTGGGGTTTGATTCACCCCAAAAGCCTTGTTATATGATCTTTAGACTATTATGAATGGAATGGCTTTGTCAAAATTTCTATTAGACGCGTTTCGAGACAACATGACGTGTGGGTAGGGGGGAGAGGGTAGCTGCCCTCTGATGACATTGACTCGTAAAAAGGGCACTAGAGTATCTGATTGCCAATCCAATGAGCTCCCTTTGGAGTATATATGACCAGGGTTTATACTCCAAGGGTTTTGGAGTATAAAAACCCTTTATGTCCCCAGGGCAAAACATACAACCCTCGCCCCTAGGGCTTGGGGGATTTGTTATCTTCAAAGACATAATTTCCAAACCTTTCTGATAGACTTAACAAAATGGCTATATCAAAATTTTGATAGGAAGGGTTTGAGGAAATGATAGGCTTGGAAGGAAACATTTTCCCTCTGATCACTTTTGAATAATAAAAAAAAGGCAATAGTCTTCTCAATATTCGATCAAATGAGCCCTTCTGGACCTTCTACGACAAAGATATCTATAAAAACGTTAAATGCCCCAAAGGCATAACTTACAACCCTTGTCCTGGGGGCTATGGGGGAGGGTTGTCATCTTCAAAGACTTAATTTCCAGACCTTTTAACTACATTGAACAAAATGGCCATATCAAAATGCTGCTCGGAAAAGTTTGGGGAAATGATGGGCGTGGGGGGGATTCTTCTTCTGATTACTTTTGGCTATTAAAAAGGGCAATAGCCCTATCAATTTCCAATCCAATGAGCCCTTTTTGAAGTTTCTACGGCAAAACTTTCTATAAGAACCTTATGTGCCTCCAGGGCATAACTTACACCCCTTGCCCTGAGGGGAGTCATACTCAAACACGTAATGTCCTGAGCTTTCAACTACTTTGAACAAAATGAATATATCAAAGCGTTGGTTGGATGTGTTTGGGGAAATGGTGGGTTTGGGAGGGGGGGGATTTTCCTTCTGATTACTTTTGACTATTAAAAGGGGCAATAGCCCTCTTAATTTCCAATCGAATGAACGCTTTTTGAAGTTTCTACAACAACTATAAAAAATTCAGTACGCCCCCACGGCCTAGCTTGCATCCCTTGCCCTGAGGACTGTGGGGGGCTGCCACCCTTATAGATCTAATTTCCAGAATTTTTAAATAAGTTGAAAAAATTGGTTATCTCAAATTTTGATTGTGTGTGTTTGGGGAAATGGTGGGCGTGAGAGGGGGGTTAGTTGCCCTCCAATTACTTTTGACTATTAAAAAGGGCACTAGCCATTTCAATTTCCAATCGAATAAGCTCTTTTTGAAGTTCTAAGACAATGCTTTCTATTAAAACCCTATATGCCCCCAAGGCATAACTTACAACCCTTGCTGTGAGGGGGGGGTGGTGACCCTCAAAGACCGAATTTCCAAAATTATCAACTCTGGTGAAAAAGATGGCTATCCAACACTGTTGAGGGGATGTGTGTGGGGAAAAGATGAGTGTGGGTGGGGTGTGTGTTGCCCTCCAGTAACTTTTGACTATTAAAAAGAGCACTAGCCCTTTGAATATCCAATTGAATGAGCCCTTTTTGACGTTTCTACGACAAAGCTTTCAATAAGAACATTATATGCCTCCAAAGCATAACTTATAGCCCGTCCCCTGAAGACTGTGGGGGGAGTTTCTTGCTCAAAGATATAATTTCTAAAACTTTCAACTACATTTAACAAAAGGGATATCTAAAAATTTGAGTGTATGTTTGCGGGGAAATGGTGGGCGTGGCCGGAGTGTTAGTTGCTTTCCAATCACTTTTGACTATTAAAAAGGCCACTCGTCCTTTCTATTTCCGATCGAATGAGCCCGTTTTGAATTTTCTATGACAACGTTTTTTCTAAAAACTTTTGATTCTCATAGTGCAAAACTTACAACCCTGTTCCTGCGGGCTGGAGGGGGTGTCATCCAAAAAGACATAATTTTAAGAACTTTAAACTATGTTGAAAAAAATGGATATCTTAAAATTTTGATTGATGTATTTGGGTCAAAGTTGGCCGTGAGAGGGGGGTTAGTTGACCTCTAATCACGTTTGACTATCAAAAAAGGCACTAGCCCTTTGAATTTCCGATCGAATGAGCTCTTTTTGAAGTTATTGCGGCAATGCCTTCTATAAAAAATATTAACTGCCCCCAGGGCATGACTTACAACCCTTGCCGTGAGTGATGTGGGGGAGTGTCGTCCTCAAAAATATGTTTTCCATCTGGAAATCAACTATGCTGAACAAAATGGCTCTCAAAATTTTGAATGGATGTGTTTTGGCAAATGGTGGGTGTGGAAGGGGTGTCAGTTATCTTCCAATCACTTTTGGACTATTGAAAAGGGCACAAGCCACTCCAATTTCCAATCGAATGAGCCCTTTTTTAAGTTTCTACAACATCATCGTTCTTTACTTAGACAGCGCGATTGTGCTGCCTATGATTAGGTCAGTAAGCGATCTAAGTCAATCAACAAGCCGAGAATTCTTGCCCAGTCTAATTGGTGAACAGTCTTTCATTTATTCTGGCTTGGTTTGCTTGTTTCAGTCTTTCTTCTTCTCTGTTAAGATTTACTGCAAAAGGTTAGCTTTCCTTTTCTTTTCTTGAGTACTGAAGATGGCTTGGTAGAAGTTCCTGATACAGCATTTGCTTATGTCATCTTTGCTTCTTTTATGTGCACTGACTGACATTACTCTCATTTTTTTTCTTGTTTGTCATATGTTTATCCTGCTTGTAGCCCTTTCTCTCTTTAACAGCTCACATAACTAATATGATTTTATTTCAGCTAATATTTTACCATTTTTAAAGTATAATTACCTTTATTATAATACACTTTACTGTTCGGATAACAAGAGACTAAAGTCAGGCAGATTGCATTTTAAACCAGGTAATACAGCTATACACAAAACAAATTCATTTGCAAACCTGTTTCTGCTAGCCTTCTTTTGCTTTTGTGCTGTGAAAATATCAAGTCATCATAAAATATGTAAGATACCAGCATAATATGTAAATTATGTAAAATAGGTAAATTATATAAAATAAATAAATTACACTAAATAGGTGAAATAATAATTTTACCAAAGTCTGCATACCCAATTTTATCAGTTAAAACACTATTTTTCCCATATATTTTTGCATTTTGTTTTTAGTTTGCCATGGGTTGATTCAATTTCAACCACTGGCAGGAAATATAGAATTTGGGCTATATATTGGCACACTAGCAGAATGGTTGGGGGTATAATAGAATTGCAGTCAAAATATGTTAACTACAGTTATTCTGCATATTATGAAGTAAGATTCTTTTTTTCTTAACATGTTTCCTTCTCAAGAACCTCAATTCTAGGCCAATGCCATCATTTAAAATTATAAAATTTTTACTTAATCACACACAGATATGAATTAAAAACTAAGAAGATAAGGAGTTTAATATAGGAGCTGGGCAATACTGAATGACTAGATTGATCTAATGGTGAAATAACTTTTTAGGTCTATATTGGACTATAAGGAAAGAGGCTGAATTTGTGTATAAATTAATTATTAGGTCAATATTTAGAGAGGACTAACAAAGATGAACCAAGTTTTGATCTTGTATTTAAAAATTAGAGGTAAGGTTTTTAATTAGTGGGTTTGCATAACTAGGCATGGTATAACAAAAAGATAAGTAATTTTACATTTTTAATTTATTTTTGTTTTTCATCAATTTTCTTCTAGGCATATCCCCTCCCCCCCCCCTCTATTGCTCCCCCGCTTTGTCCCTCTATTAGTACAGATCTCGATTAGAGGGGAATGTTATCTATTATTAAGCATTTAGCAGTTATGTGTTAACTTTAAGTAAAATTATTGAAAGGATTTGATTATTTAGTAAACATTTTTTAAGAACAGTACTTTCGTTGAATAATTTCTTTATTGTAATTTTAACCAAAGAATTTAGGGTGGACAGAGATGGGTATTATTGTTCATGTGAATGGAAGTATTGTTCATGTGAATGGAAGTGATCAGTAAATGGCTGATTGGATTCTATTCTCTAAAACAAATCAAAATTCATGTACATTTCATTAGAAATTTCAGTCTTAAACAAATGACTGAAACTTCAGGTTTTTAGACATTTCTTTTTTCTAAGAGAGATTCATTTTTTAATTATGTTAATGATAAAATTTGTTGTGTATATAAATAATTAATTTGCCAAATTTTTTTTCAAATTGCTTATTTTTTTACAATTTATTATCATTTTTTTTTTTTTTTTTTTGTTTTTGTTGTCTTTTTTTTTTTTGGTAAATTAATGAGAATAAGTTATAATAGCGTTTTAAGTTTATTTTGTCTCTATATTTGCTTGGTTATAGGAGTTGAAGTTGTTTCATGAATTGTCACTAAAATACCCATGGAAACTTCAGATTGTACTCCATCACCTGAACATCGAAATCTACCTGTGAATCCTCAAGCAAGAAACTCCCCTTTAGTGTCTGAATTGGGTCCCAAGGATTGGTATAGCAGTGGCGAAGGTTTGATTCAACTTTTAATGTAGTAGAATCAGTTTTGATCAGAGATAATCATGTTTGAAGAAGTTTTTCCTTTTTTGATACAAGAAGCAATATTGTATGAAGATTTCAAGTATTATTTCAAAAATTATATATGAAGGCTAAATTTCTATACCAAATCATTGCAAAACCATAAACATGAATTAAAATTTAAAACTGAACAATTGCAAGATCAAAAATTTTCACTAGACTTTTTTTCATTTTTGGATTTACATACAGTGCGTAAACCGCTAATGCTCTTTCCACTTTATTTCTAGAAAATGGTCCTGAGTAAGAATAAATCTGTTATCTCCAGGCATTTCTTTATAAAAATTAATAAAAAATTATTTGGACACAAAATCTGTGAATAAAATTATAATTTTACAAGTTGGTGTTGTAATAATCAAACTATTGAGGAATTTGTTTCATTTTCCATATTTTTAGCTTTTTTGTGAGTTTTATTTATTCTGGGTAAATTAAAGAGAATACTCAGTTTTATTATTCTCTCTCAGTTCTTTTATCTTTCTTTCTCCTAGAAGCTCAGGATACTTCTCCAAGTGATACCAAAACGCTCACAGAAAATTATAATTCTACTTTGTGATCTGAGTCTCAAAATCTATATGTCTGTATTTCACCTGGGTCTTCCACTTTGCCATTGGAGTCAGACTCCCCAGAACTAGATAGTGAAGGTATATTTGAAACTAACGTTGTTGTGAAATCATTTTCAATCAGAAAATTTGTTGATAGTTTTTCACTTTTGACTAGCATTGCCAAACGTATATATTAAGGCTAAGTTTGCGTTTTCACTCCTAGTAAAATGCATCAAAGAAATTTAAATACAAAGCACTGGAAAATAGGAGACAAAACGTTTCTCGTGAGATTCATTTACGGTTCACTTGCCCTTCTTAAGCTACTAAAACGTTGCACTGGCAAAGCACAGGCAAAGCAAAGTTTCATTTTTCAGATTTAAATGTCTTTGCCATGATAATCTAACTCTGGTGTATCAATACTTTTTTCTTTTAAGACTAAAATATAAAACAGCTTGATAGTCTATAAAAATGAAGTATTGGTATGAAATTCATGATAACTATTTCAAAGCGCGGAAAATGAGATAAGAAAAGCTTATTGGGAGATTCATTTGAGGTTCCTTTTTTCATTTTTTCAATTTAAAGGTCTCTTTTGTAATAATATATCGCTTCTGTGTAAAAATGTTATTTCTTTTTTTAATGTACATTTTTTTTTTTAGATTATTAATTTAATTTTTTTTTTATTTTTTTTTTCAATTCAAGGAATTTAATTATTTAATCGTGCCTTGTTAATAATTCATGGTTTAAATTCATTTAATTAAGGACGTGTGAATGTTGTTGATTTTTTCATTTTAGTTTTATCGGTCGTTTTTAAATAGTCTTTTATAGAGTCTCTTTTCTTTTATATATTTATATTTTGCAGAGGACGGCCATTGGACATACGGTAAAAATTTTCATTCTAGTATAGAATTTCACTGTCTTACGGAAAAGACTTCCTTATTGTTATTGTTCTGGTTGATTTTTAAAAGGAAGTATCAGCTGGCACATTTGAATCAGGTTGGTCAAAAAGCAAGCGCTGCCTAGAGATTTCTAAAAAATAATTTATTCTCCAAAAATTTAGTGTCAAATTTTTTGCTTCAGTTCCATTCCTGAGCACTTTTCTAGCGAGAGACTGCCAGCAGAGTCAACACTGAAAACATAGTTCTCACGTTATTGTATGATTGTTTTTCTTCTTGTTTTTCTTGCTTCTCGTTTTTCTTCTTGTTTTTCAATGCTTTCAACATTTTCTTCTTGTTTTTCAATGCTTGTCTTCTCTAATTAAAAAAGTCTATTTTTTAATTTAATACGCTTTAATTTTCTGATTCTTCCTGTCACTTTTTAGAACGACTAGTAAGAATATTAGAGAATGGATTTAAGGTTGGGTGTAATAGAAAGGGAGAAATATTGTCTTGGACAGGTTGTAGTTTTTGTGATTATTACTGGAAAACTTGTTATAAATTGTAGCCACATACCCGGAAGACAGCATTTTTATTTGAATTGTTTAAATATGCAGAATTTCTGATTGGTTAGAGGGTAGCGTAATTGCGGAATGTTTGTCTCCTGAGCTAAATAACAAAAAAGAATCTGCAAATATATTATTGCTATTTTTATATACTATTAAGCTGTACTTAGAACCTACTTGTCATCAAATATGTCACTATTATGGCCGTTTCTATCACACGAATTTTTTGCTGAAATCAGTGTTCTAAAATTTTTGTGTCTCGAACGAGCGTCCCAAATACGCAAAAATAATTAACGTGAATAAATAGAAAAATAAAGTAATTTTCCTGCAAAGAAATGCTATTCGTCAACAAAAAGCCGAAATTTCTATTTAGCACAAATATAAGTTTGTTCAAAAATTAGAGAAAAAAGGAGACATCTGATAATTTTCCTACATATGTCCATCCTCAGAACTTCGCTTTTAATTACTGGTGCTTCCGATTTTATTGCTGCAATGTCCCTTAGAATTTCAATAATTTTGCCGCGAAATGATTCTTCTAAGTAAACATTCTAAAAGAAAATTTGACTTTTTTGATTCAGAAAGTTTTTATATATTGAGTTTGCAAGTTTTTCCGGTAAAACTTGCCGATAAATGTATCTCAAAAAGTAAAATAAGAAAAGAATAGATTAAATTATTTGTTCAAACCTTTCTGATCATCTAGGATTTCTTTTTTGTTTATTTGACCTCTTACTGTTTATTTGATCTCTCTCTGTTTATTTGATCTCTTTTTGTTTTATTTAATTATATATTTTGTTTTTATTTCAGGGGCAATCCTTTCTACCGCGGGCTGTTCTGATGGCGTTACTCCACCGCAAGTCTCAGGCCCAAAACCGATTGTTATGGTGAGAAAACTGACAAAGAGGGCTATAGAAGAATTAACAGCAGGTATCTGGCGGTGTGATTCCTGTGGAAAAGCAGAGAAATCCTTTTTATTGCTAGATCTTCACATAGACACTGGCTGTGAAGAACTTTCACCGATAGAATGTGTTGCCTGTCCAGCTGTAGTTCATGATTACAGAGATTTTGTTGTTCACATTCTGGAGCACCGAATGGGGGAAAGAAGAAGATGTCCTATATGTTTACGAGAATTCATTGGTGATATGAGACAACATCTTTTATTACAAGGACACTTTTTGAAAAAAGTTTCTGAACTAAACATGCAGGGGAATGTATCGCTAGTTTCCCCACTGGATTTGTCTACAAGCGTCTTCTTAAATTTATTTGAATCTAAAACTGAAGCAAAAGACTTAAATAATCAGAAAACATTTTTGAATAGGGGCTTGTTTAGTAAAAAGCCGAGAAAATTCAAAAAACATCAAGTAATACAGACTGGAAAAAAACTTCATAAATGTGGGGTGTGCCAGAAGAGTTTTTCTAGCTCAGACTCTTTGAATAGGCACCAAAGAGAACATACAAGTGAGAGACTATATAAGTGTGATATATGTCACAAGAGTTTTTCTCAATCAGGCTATTTGAATGTACACCAAAGAGTACATACAGCTGAAAGACCATATAAATATGACATATGTCAGAAGAGTTTTTCTCTATTAACCGATTTTTGTAAGCACCAACGAGTGCATACAGGTGAGATACCATATAAGTGTGATTCATGTCAGAAGAGTTTTTCTCAGTCAGGCTCTTTAAATAAGCACCGAAGAGTAAATACGGGTGAGAGACCGTATAAATGTGATATATGTCAGAAGAGTTTTTCTACATCAAGTCATTTGAATACACACGACAGAGTACATACAGCTGAAAGACGATATAAATGTGATATATGTCAGAAAGGTTTTTCTCAATCAAGCCTTTTGAAAACGCACCAAAGAGTACATACAGGTGAGAGACCATATAAATGATACATATCTCAGAAAAGTTTGCTCAAATCATTGACTTTGACAATTCACCAAAGAGTGCTTACTGGTGAAAGAACATATGAATGTGATTTATGTCGTAAGCGTTTTTCTCAATCATGCACTTTAAATAAGCACCGTAGACTACATATAGGCGACAGGCCATATAAGTGTGACATATGCCACAAGCGTTTTTCTGAATCAGGCTCTATGAAAACGCACCGAAGAGTACATACAGGTGAGAGACCATATAAATGTGACATGTGTCATAAGTATTTTTCTGATTCAATCTCTTTGAATTCACACCAACGAGCACATACAGGTGAGAGACCATATAAATGTGATATATGTCAGAAGAGTTTTTCTCAATCAGGCTCTTTGAATAAGCACCAAAGAATACATTCAGGTGAGAGACCATACAAATGTGACATATGTCAGAGGAGTTTTTCTTTATCTTATAATTTGGATATGCACCAAAGAGTACATACAGGTGAGAGACCATATAAATGTGATACTTGTCAGAAGAGTTTTTCTAAATCAACCCCTTTGTATAAGCACCAAAGAGTACATACAGGTGAAAAAACCATATAAATGTAATTTATGTCAACCGAGTTTTTCAGAATCAGGCTCTTTGAATAAGAACCGAAGAGTGCATACATGTGAGAGACCATATAAATTTGATGAATTTTAGAAGAGTTCTACTGATCAGAGCAGTTTCATTAGACACCAAAGAGTTCATACTTATGCTATTTAGCGTTACCAAAACCATTTGGAAATGAAGTTCCATTTGGAATTTCAGAGTATAGCATTTGAATGATCATCAGACAACTCATTCTATGAAAAGAGCGAATCTTTATCAAACAGTTCGTTGTAAAAAACTGTAAGTAAGGAGCGACTAGGCTCAATAGTACCCAAAACTCTTACAAACGGAATTTTTATATAAATAAAAAACATTAAAATTTTTAAATACATTAAAAGAATCAGCTTATTCTGCCAAGTCCAAATATATTATTCAATAAGTTTTGTTCTACCAATCAAAATTTAAGAGCCTAAGAAAACTTGCCCGATTTTTTAAATAGGGGGAAAACACACACTAAGCGTCAAGAAATATTGAAAAAAACACATCATCAGATTTTGTGTACATGTGAAAACTATTATAGAAGTTTTAAGATCTTATATAAAAAAATCTTTAATTTTGTTATTTATGCCCGAAGACAGATCATGGATGCGTGTTTATTTGTTTTTTTCTTTGGAATGATTGTATTGATGTAATGGTCCTAGAAATTCGGGAGATCAGAAACTAAAATCTTACAAATTAAAGTTTTCTTTTTGATTTTTCAGGCTGCATCGTCTGCAAGAAATTTTACGGGGAGGGGCAATTTTTAGTGAGGACGGGTTTTGGTGTACTTTACGGGTTGACGGGTTGCGGTGTACTTTATGTTGGATAAAATTTCACGGAAGAGTTTTTCTTGTAGGAAGAAGGGGATATATTTCATGGAGGATGAGTAGATTTACCTGTATTATTTGAAAAACGAACAGAAATTAAATTTTTAAAAACAAGTTTATTTTTTATTGAAAGTAAGGAGCAACATTAAAACTAAAAACGAACAGAAATTATTCTTTATATGAAGGGCTGCTCCCTCCTCAATACCTTGCTCTTTACGCTAAAGTCTGACTGTTTGTCCCAATCTTTCAAGAACGGTCTCAGAAAAACGGGCACCATTTGATTAGTAAATGAAAATCTTTTAAAGCTGCTAACAGCTTTAGCTAACTAACTATCAGACAACTCATTCTAAGAAAAGAGTGAGTTTAGAAACAAAAAGCTTTCGTTTTCCATTTATTTCGGAACAAAACCCAAGCGTGTTTGGAAAATATTCCGTAGTTTAATAGATATTTGTAGGCACATATTGTAAAATATATTTTGAAAAATCATTTAATATTCATATTTGTTTCTGCTACTGAATTATTGAGTCAAGACCGTGTGTCCGTAAAAGATTTCAAATATGCAAAATAAATAAGAGATTGAATGGGGATAAATCCTTTTATTAGACAGTGACAATTCACAAAAATACTGGATATTTTGGTTACATGCACAGTGACCGTCATTTGAGAAATACTGCTGATCAGCAGAAGGATATATCCCTATTCAAACTTTAATTGATCGTCATAGGAAGGTCTTCGAAATTACCTAATATGTAAAACAGTATGAATTTACTCTACCCCCCATTGTAACATCGACTAGTTTGCATGTAATAGATCCCATTTTACGTTTGCATGATAAGTTGTTTTTTAGATTATTTATTACTAGAATATTTCGTGATGTATCTAGGAATTGAAATGTTATGTTTCATTTGTTGTATTTATTGTTTATTTAAGTCATGTGGTACTGACTTAAAGTACCATATAAATTAGTATTTTCTAATTTGGTTAAATTGTGATTATTTTTTTGATAAAACGGTTTTTTGGTAAAAGATCATTGTAAAAATCGTTTATGAGTCCTCTAGCTGCTTCAAAATGAGTCCAGCTTTGTGGCAGAAGAATGGTAAGAGCACTGCAAATCTATCTCTTGCTTATTGCCTGCTGGTCTGCTGCCTTTGTACAGTCTGGGATTGGGAACCAAACCGTTGAATTCGTCTGAATCTGATAGTTTATTCAACAGTTTTAGATCATTTATTGCTAGAATATATCGTGCTATATCCACGGATTGACCGTTCATTTTTTTGTTGTTGTATTTTTTGTTCATTTAAGTCATATGGCACTGAGTTGTGTACTTTCTAGTATTTTCTTATTTAGTTAAATTGTGTTGTTTATTATTAAAATGAATTTTTGCTGAAAGATCATTGTGAATATTGATTACGATTCTTCTAGCTGCTTAAAATAAGTCAATTTTTGTGGCCTGACTGTTGCAGAAGAATGGCAAAAGCACTTCTTGCAATTCCTGCTGTCTCTTAACTGCCTGGGATTGGGAACTGAACCTTTGAATTCTTCTGAATCCGATAGTTTATTTGTGTTTCATAAAAAGAGACTTCCAAGACAGAATAAGGCTATATTAATATTCATATCGTAATTAATTTTTTATGCCTATTACACGGTATGCACCTGTAGAAATCATTATACTCATTATTTAAAAGTTCTATCTAAGTGGCAGGGGGGGATATGTACTAATTAAAATAAGGGTCTAAAGTTTGTAATAGTTTTTCTCGGCTAATATAAGTCCTTGGGCAAAGCAGTAGTCCGAAGGTACGTTAAAAACTGCATAGTACGGTATCTTAAAAAAAATTAACTTTTAACTAATAATCTTGAAAATCGAGATTATGTTGTGATATTTTCGTTAAAACTTGTATTTACGTAAAACTGTTTTTGATGTTTGGGGAGTGCGTTATTTTTTAACGAATGATAACTATCCCAAACCACCGATGCTCTTGTTGCAAAAACTCTACTAATCCTAAACAGATCTTCCAAGTTACCTCTGGGTGTGTTTAATTTTGAACACTAGTTGGAAGAGTTTGAACTCGTGTGCCATCAAACCTACAGTTTGAAAAGAAAATTATTTTTTGATAGAAATACAACATTACTCCTAAAATAAAAAGGTTAAGAAAAGACAAATTAGTGAAGTTCCTGACGATCAAAGTCATGATCAATATTAGTGATTTGAAGGACTGGAAGATCTCCCTCAATTTGGTCAGAACGGATGGTTGCTGAGTCTTATCTTGGAGAAATGAAGGACCTATCCTTGTCTTTCCACAAACATATCACGTTCAGCAAGCCGTTAGAAGAAGAAGCATCTATTTCCAACGCCAGACAACACTTAGAAGTATGACCCATGAAGAATTTACGACCAATGTCAATCCACGCAGGATGATGGGTTATATAAACGCGTTTTGGTTATGCCCCGCTTGACAATAGAAGGGTCAGCGCTAGCCAACTCAATAACTTCCAATTCAGAACCACTCTTGCATCCCAATGCATCAGTCGTGTTTCACTCATCACTCGAATCCTCTGCATCCCTGAAGCTTCTCTCCGGTACGATGCTAAGATGTTTGCGTGGTATATTCCTGACGGATTCGGCAAATCTGCGGGCTTGCAAGACAATGAAACTTTTCTGATATCGTCCACAACTTCTTGTGGAGTTATTTGGGCTGTAAGTGGGTATTTCCGGATGACTGGAGCATGAGAAACAATTGGCAAAGTCAGTCTTTAGACTTACTTTCCCATTTATTCAAGATTTTCCAGGAGATATTTTTATTTGAGGAAGAAAGCTCCGTCAAGTAGTTGCAGTATGTTTGTAGTGGTTGATGGAAGACATTGAATGTTGTTTTCTCTGCAGACTTTCAACACTGGCGAAAAAGTGGGAAAACAAATTGTCATCCAAAAAAATAATCATCCTTGCTCTTTTTTCTGATGGGGCATTTGGCACCTCTTTTTACAATGCATATATATTTTCTGGGGTTATCTGTCAAGTCAGTCTTATCTTAATTGTAATTATTAGATAAAAGCACATCCCGAATAGTCACTGTTATATTATCGTAGAACTATATTTCAGATGAAACAAAAGCTTTTTTTAGTAGTTTGCCGTGGTTCATAGTCGAAGCTGTTAATGATGTTCTAGGATGCAATTGATATCCTTTCTAGATATGATTCAACACAACTTATGACGATGATATTCAGCTCGAAGCGACCAACAGGATACCCCACCTCTAATTCTCGTTTTCGTTTATCTTATAACCGCGCCTCCAACATATTAACCTCGTGGCAAGGTTTTAATTTGCCCTGAGGGCATATAATATCAATTTTAACAAAATGTACAGTTTTTTTTTTTTTTTTTTTTAAAGCAGGACACTTCATACAGAAGGGGTCGCCGTAGAGACTTCAAAAGGGGCTCATTCGAATGGAAATCGCGAGTTCTAGTGCCCTTTTTAATAGTCGAAAGGGATTGGAGGGCAACTAGCCCCCGCTCACGCCAATCATTCCCCCAAACACATCCAATCGAAATTTTGAGATAGCCATTTTGTTCAGCGTAGTTGATTTCCAAATAGTAAATGTATTTTTGAGGAGGACACTCCCCCACAACCCTTACGGCACGGGTTTTAAGTTATGCCCCGGGGGCAGATAAGGTTTTTAAAGTAGGAGTTGACGTAGAATCTTCAAAACTGGCTCATTCGATTGGAAATTCAAAGGGCTAGTGCCCTTTTTAATAGTCGATAGTGATTGGAGAGTAACTAGCCCCCCCACGCCAATTATTCCCCCAAACATATCCATCGTGTGATAGAGCCATTTTGTTCAGAGTAGTTTATTTACACATAGAAATTATGTTGTGAGGAGGAAACTCCCACACAACCCTCCGTGCAATGATATAAAGTTATGCCCCGGGTTCTTCTAAGGTTTTTATTGAAGGCGTTGTCGTAAAAACTTCAAACAGTCTCATTCGAGTGAAAATTCGATGGGCTAGTGCCCTTTTTAATAGTCAATATTGATTGTTGGGCAACTAGCCCCCTCCACGCCACTTATTCCCCCCCACAGATCCTCTCCATCGTGTGATATAGCCCTTTTGTTCAGCGGAGTTGATTTCAAGATAGAAAATATGTTTTGAGGAGGACACTCCCCTCAAACCCTCATGGCAAAGGTTTTTAGGTATGCCGTGGGGGCATATAAGGTTTTATAGAAGGCGTTGTCGTAGAAACTTCAAATCAGGCTCATTCGTTTGGGAATTCAAAGGGGTAGTGCCCTTTTTAATAGTTGAAAGTGATTGGAGGGCAACTGGTCCCCCACGCCCATCATTCCCCCACACACATCCAATCAAAATATTGAGATAGACATTTTGTTCAGCGTAGGCTAGTTGATTTCCAGATAGAAAATATGTTTTTTATGAGGACAACCCTCAGGGCAAGGGTTTTAAGTTATGCCCCGGGGGCGTATACGGTTTTTATAGAAGGCGTTGTCGTAGAAACTGCAAAATAGGCTCATTCGTTTGGACATTCAAAGGGCTAGTTCCCTTCTTAATAGTCAAAAGTGATTGGAGGGGAACTAGCCCCTCCCCCACGCCCATCATTCTCCCAAACGCATCCAATTAAAGTTTTGAGATAGCCATTTCGTTCAGCATAGTTGATTTCCAAGAGAAAATACGTTTTTGAGTAGGACCCTCCCCAACAACCCTCAAGGCAAGGGTTTTAAAGGGCTAATGCCCTTTTTAATATTTTAAAGTGTTTGGAAACTACCCCCCCCCCCATGTCCCTCAATCCCCCAAACACAGCCAATTAAAATTTTCAGATAGCCATTTTGTTTAGCGTAGGCTAGTTGATTTCCAGATAGAAAATATGTTTTTGAGAAGGACACAGCCCTCAGGGCAAGGGTTTTAAGTTATGCCCAGAGGGCATATAATGTTTTTACAGAAGGCATTGTCTTAGAAACTACAAAAAAACTCATTCGATTGGAAATTCAAAGGGCTAGTGCCCTTTTTAATAGTCGAAAGTGAATTGACACTAGTCAATATTATGACGGCATACGTGGAGGGGTGTTAATTTTTTTCGTTCACAAGACTCTTATTTTGCTTTTAATATTCACTTTTCTTTAGCTTATTTAATATGCCGATTGTATTTTTCCTCGTTTTACCCACAATAGCCCTATAATAAAGCATAATAAGGTTATAATAGCGTTTGCTATTTTTGGGCTTGCTTAGGCTATTTTTGGGCTTGTGATTGCGTCGGTTTAGGCAACAATTTCTGCCAAAAACCTAGCAACTATAGTCTCAACAGTTCCAAGTCAAGGCTTGTCGGATTTTTTGCTCTCTTCTCAGACAAAATCAAGTTGGGTCAGACCTCAGAATTTTGTCCGATTTCTAGTAAAAATCCGATATTTGTTGGATTTTTAATTGTTCTAGATTTTCTTTTTTTTTTACTGGAGAAGGATTTTCAAACTAGCGAAATGGGTGGACCGTTCTCTTAATGATAAAAAAAAACTTTATCACAAGTTTAAGAAAGGCAAAACTTTTGGAAATTTGTTGCAGTTTTGTTCTGCAATAAGGAGTTTGAAATACAAATAGACCTCTTTGATGTGGTTGAGTGTTGTGATGGTAAAGTGGAAACCATCTTCAACCTTATTTGCGATGTTTTTCAAGATAAAAAGACACCTACAGAGAACTTAGTTGGATACTGTGCAGACACGTTTAATACCATATTTGGGTGTGATAACTCGGTTGTGAGCAGAATCAAAGATATATTCCCATCTGTGATATGTGTCAAGTACAACAGTCATTCAACTCATTTAGTTGTTTCTTATGCTTGAAAACAAATGCCAAAGCAATTGGAAGATCTGTGTTGCACAGTTTACAATCACTTTAGCATTTGTGGCAAAAGGCAATCTGAGTTCGAATTGCACCAGAAGTTTACAGACACCCTATTCATGAATGTGCTTGCCTCAGATCAGACACGTTGGCTGTCTCTTCAAATATGCTTTGAGTGAATATTGCATAATTAGGATACCCTTAGTAGCTATTTTCAAGGAGTAGCAGCTGAGGATCCAACTCACACAAATGATAGTGTATCGCGAGCCCTAAAAAATCCGCTGCTTTGGATTCAACATGACTTCCAGCCTTATATGTTTGAGCTGTTTACAAATTCCAATCTTCTTTTCAAATGTGAAAAACTTATGTTTCACAAAATAAAATGAGTAATGGATTTACTTCTAAGAAATCTGACAATGAATCATAGGCAGCGCGCTAGCGCTGCCTAAGTAAAGAACGATGTGGGTGCAATGTGTTTTTGTTTTTGTTTTTTCTCCATACCCGGGCACTTTGTATCGAAGGAGTTGTTGTAGAAACTTCGAAAAGGGCTTATTCGTTGGGACATTGGAGGGGCTAGTGCCCTTTTTAATAGTCGAAAGTTATTGGAGGGCCACTCGCCCCCCCCCCACTCCACGCCCATCCTTCCCCCTAACACATCTAATCAAAATTTTGAAATAGCCATTTTGTTCATCGTAGTTGATTTCCATATAGAAAATATCTTTTTGAGGAGGACACTCCCCCACAACCCTCGGGGCACTATTTTTAAGTTATGCCCTGAGGGCATATAAGTTCAATGTTGACACACTTTACACTGTATTATTTTTTTTCTATAAAGCAGGGCACTTCATACAGACGGGGTCGTCGTAAAGACTTCAAAAGGGGCTCATTCGATTGGAAATCGCGAGTTTTAGTGCCCTTCTTAATAGTCGAAAGTGATTGGAGGGTACCTCGCCCCCCCCCCCCCTCACGCCAATCATTCCCCCAAACACTTCCAATTGAAATTTTGAGATAGCCATTTTGTTCAGCGTAGTTGCTTTCCAGATAGAAAATGTATTTTTGAGGAGGACACTCCCCAACAACCCTCAGGGCAAGGGTTTTAAGTTATGTCCTGGGGCATATAAGGTTTTTATAGAAGGCGTTGTCATAGAAACTTCAAAAGAGGCTTATTAGATTGGAAATTCAAAGGGCTAGTGCCCTTAATAGTCGAAAGTTATTGGAGGGCAACTACCCCCCTCCCCATGTCCAACATTCCCCCAAACCCCTCCCATTAGAATTTTCAGATAGCCATTTTGTGTAGCGTAGACTAGTTGATGTACAGGTAGAAAACAGGTTTTTGAGAAGGACAATCCCCAACAGCCCTCTGGGAACGGGTTTTAAGTTATGCCCCGGGTGCATATAATGTTTTTATAGACGGCATTGTCTTAGAAACTACAAAAAAAAGCTCATTAGATTGTAAATTAAAAGGGCTTGTGCTCTTTTTAATAGTCGAAAGTGATGGGAGGGCACCTAGCCCCCCCTCCCATCATTCCCCAAAACAGATCCAATCAAAATTTTGAGATAATCATTTTGTTCAGCGTAGGCTAGTTGATTTCAAGATAGAAAATATGCTTTTGAGGAGGAGACTCTCCTACAACCCTCAGGGCAAAGGTTTTAAGTTATGCCCTGGGGGCATATAAGGTTTTTTATAGAAAGCGTTTTCGTAGAAACTTCAAAACATGCTCAATACATTTGAAAATTAAAGGGATAATGCCATTTTCCAAAGTCAAAAGTGATTGTGGGGTACTTTGCCCCCCCATGCCCAACAGTCCCCAAACACATCCACTCAGAATTTTGAGATAGGCATTTTTTCAGCGTAGGCTAGTTGATTTCCAGATAGAAAATATGTTTTTTATGAGGACACTCCCCCACAGCCCTCAGGGCAAGGGTTTTATGTTATACCCTGGGGGCATACAAGGTTTTATATAAGGCGATGTCGTAGAAACTTCAAATCAGGTTCATTCGATTGGGAATTCAAAGGGCTAGTGCCATTTTTAATAGTTGAAAGTGATTGGAGGGTAACCCATCATTCCCCCAAACACATCCAATCAGAATTTTGAGATAGCCATTTTGTTCAGCGTAGGCTGGTTGATTTCCAGATATAAAATATGTTTTTAATCAGGACAGTACCCCACAACCCTCACCGCAAGGGTTTTAAGTTATGCCCCGAGGGCATATACGGTTTTTATAGAATGTGTTGTAGTGGAAACTTCAAAACAGGCTCATTTGATTGGAAATTCAAAGGGCTAGTTCCCTTCTTAATAGTTGAAAGTAATTGGAGGGGAACTAGCCCCTCCCCCAAGCCCATCAGTCTCCCAAACACATCCAATTAAATCTTTGAGATAGCCATTTTGTTCAGCATAGTTGATTTCTAGATAGAAAATTCGTTTTTGAGGAGGACACTCCCCAACAACCCTAAGGGCAAGGATTTTAAGTTGTCCTGTGGTATATAAGGTTTTTATAGAAGGCGTTGCCATAGAAACTTGAAAAGGGGTCTTATTTGATTTGAAATTCAAAGGGCTAGTGCACTTTTTAATAGTCGAAAGCTATTGGAGGGCAACTACCCCCCGCCCCATGTCCCTCATTCACCCAAACACATCCAATTAGAAATTTCCGATAGCCCTTTTGTTTAGCGTAGTCTAGTTGATTTACAGGTAGAAAATAGGTTTTGAGAAGGACAATCCCCAACAGCCCTCGGGGCAAGGGTTTTAAGTTATGCCCAGGGGGGATATCATGTTTTTATAGAAGAAGTTGTCGTAGAAACCTCAAAAGAAGTTCATTCGATTCGAAATTGAAAGGGCTACGGCCATTTTCAGTTGTCAAAAGGTATTGGAGGGCAATTCGCCCCCCCCCCTACGCCCCTCAGTACCGCACACACGACCCCTAGAAATTTTAAGATAGCCTTTTTTTTCAGCGTAGTTGTTTTAAAGATAGAAAATATGTTTTTGAGGAGGATACTCCACCACAGCCCTCAGGGCAAGGGTTTTAATTATACCCTTGGGGCAAATAAGGTTTTTATATAAGACGTTGTCGTAGAAACTTCAGAAAAGGGCTCATTCGATTTGAATTCAAAGGGCTAGTGCCATTTTTAATAGTCGAAAGTGATTAGTAATATTTTTTGTTATTGTTTAGACCAGGGCACTTCATATCGAAGGAGCTGTCGTGGGAACTTCGAAAGGGGCTCATTCAATTGAAAATAGAAAGGGCTGATGCCCGTTTTAATAGTCATAAGTGATTGGAGGGCAACTAATCCCCATACCACTCCCATCCACCTAATTGCCCGATATTTTTAAAAAACAAAATTTTTCCGTAGTATTAAATAAAAATGCACTGTGATAATCCTAATTACCAAAAAGGCATCTCAGCAGTATCCCAATAACGACTGAGGATATTATGTTCAAACTTTCGAGGCTACTTCTTTTCTGAAAATTTAACCAAATCATAATAGTGTAAGTGTATCAAAGCTATCAAAGAAAGTAAACAGTTTTTTTTGCGAATTATATCAAGTTTTCCATTTCAAGTCAACTAGAGGAAGCGTGAACCTAAGTTAAACAGTACTATTTGTGTCCAGATTTTTAAAATGGTGTATGTTGTTAAAAATTGCTGAAAATTTTTCTCCAGCATACAAATAGCAGGCCAAACTATAAAGTTTTAACAAACAAAAAGATTTAAAGTTTTTTTTTCTTTTTCCCTGAAAAGACTCTGTCAATATAAAACGAACAGATATTAATTAACAAACTTTTTCCACAAAATAAGTTTTTCAAAGAAAAGTAAAACTCCATTAAACAAAAAATGAGCAAAATAAAATAAAATAATCTACCAAGCTCGAAACTACCACAAATCAGCACTGATAAATAAATGAAACCCAAAACGAACAGAAATTAAAATAAATAACCGAGTCAAACTCAAAACGAGCAGAAATTAACATAAGTTGGGCGCAAAACCCTTATGCCTTCCCAAGGCCATAACAAAATTTGCACTTTACTGAAAACAATATAAATTTTTTTACTTTTATAACTTTAATAAATCAAATAATTTTAACGTTTTGATTACTAAATATCAGTATATGTATATTAAACTGACAATTCACATTCTTTTGTATTTTTTCAGTAAAGTGCAAATTTTATTCCTGCCTTGGGAAGGCATAGGGGTTTTGCGCCCAACTTATGTTAATTTCTCAAAGTGGAATAAAGATCTAACCCCCATTGCTTTTGTCCAGAAAAAAATTGCTGAACTTAATACAATTACTTATAAAAACCACTTCCAAATATTTGTTGATGGGTCAAAAATGAATGAGAAGGTAGCAAGTGGTGTATTCCTTCCTCACCTGAAAATTGCAATGGGCGAGACATTATATAATAATGTATCTATAATGTCTGCTGAGTTAAATGCCATAATCATGGCATTAGAACACCTTAAAGAAAACCAACGTTTGATTGCAAATTCAAATAATATTATAGTATATTCCGACTCTTTATCAAGCCTTGAGCAGTTGAGCTGCTGGCCTTAGCTCCTCAGGACATTGACACTTATCATTGTCTCAGTATTATAGATAAACTTGCTTCAAGTGGCATAAGAACTTATTTTCAGTATATTCCTAGCCACTCTGGCATAAGTGGTAATCATCAGGTTGATGAAATACCAAAAAATGCTATAAAGATTGACCAGCCAAGTGGGAGATCAATCCCAAGTAGAGATATTTACCGTTGGAGGCTATCAGAGATTAATTCCAATAGAAATAATCCTTTCCCCCTTTCCCATAAAGTATTTTTCTAAAATTTACTATAGAATTCGCTTTGGAGATAATGGACTAAATTTTCTTGCATTTTCGCATAAGTTTTCTAATTCAAGGGGTTCAATTCAACTGTCGCTTATTTGCAGGCATTGTAATATTAATAATGAAACAATTATGACCATTGCCTATTTGAATGTAATATGCTGACGTCTGCACAACATACCTTGCTTTATAAAGTGTTAAAATGCTTCAAACACCACAAAATCTCACTATCAGCCAAGAGCCTAGCCAACTATACCTGCACACAGTTGCATAGAAATCGACATCTACCATCTCATAATTGAACTCCTAGAGTCAAAAGATCTACTGAAAGATATATGAAAATATCCAATAAATATGAGGCAATCAAGCCACTAGCCCACAGAGCCAAGCAAAAGGAAAAGGGCTAAATAGTACTACTGGAAAGCCCGCCCGCTGTTAAATAGAAGAAGAAGAAATGGACATAAAAGAATACGGTTTATTCAGGTATCCAAGCAACCACTTGGTACTCAGCTTGGTAACCTTGTCAACCAGCTGGTAGTACAGATATCCTGCCAGCCAGGACGTCTAAGTGTGTTTTGTGTGCATGCCAGTATTCTAAAAATTTTTTTGTTTGCATCAATGTTGATTGATTCAGTCACTATGACTTTTTGTAACAGCATAGGCTATTAGGCAAAACCTTGACTAGCCTAGGTCTTGAAACTCAGTTATCTAATTAAACTGTCACCCCCCCCACCCCTTCATGGCCTGTGCGGTAAGTAAAATAAAGATTATTATACAAGATACCTACAAATTTTATCATCAGGTAACTTTTTACTATAGGCTAGTAGAACCAGTCAAAGTTGTTAGACACTTTTAAATTGTTTAGCCTATATCATACTCATTTTCATGGTTCTGTATAGACAATTCCTAATGGCCATAGCCTCCCTCAAATGGTCTCACATATTGCTCTAGGCACCATAAAAATCTGGAAATTCTTAATTTTGATAAATAGCCTAGGAAGCAATTATCATATTCAGAAGGAACATAATTAGGGTATCAAGTTTTATGTTCCTTTTTATTTTTGAAACAGTAATATAGAGTATCTTCACTTTTTTTTTAAGTCAGTTTTAGCCTATAAAATACCTAAAATTTACTAAAAATTGTCTTTATCTTATTATTGGTAAATATGATAAAAAAAAACATGAATAGTTAGAAATCTAAGCTATCTATTTATATGGTTAATTATTAACACTATTTAGTATCAAACACTTAAAATTACTAGTTTATTGACTTGCATGCATGGACTTTTTGTTAGAAAAAACCAATTATCCTATTTTAATGTATATATCCTTTCTGTGTTTCAGTTTTATTCACATATTAACAGAAAGCTGATTTTCTTGTGATTCTAAGTAGATAACTTTTATTGCTTGATATTTGTTCTATAAATCCCGAATATTAAAAACAATTTTTCTTTTTATTTGCTTGTTTAAACAGAGAACAAATTTTAAACCTTTGGGTATGAAGTATTGGTGAAGATACTCCCAAGTAGGCAGGAATCTTATTACTGCACTCAGACTCTATCATGCTGTAGCAAACTATGTGGAGTCAGAAAATCCATATCTATTTTTCTGGAATGTCAAACAAAAATAGTTTCAATCTAAAAGAGGGGTTTTACCCCTTGTATAATATTTTGAAGATAATACCCTAGTCATTCACTTGCATAAATCGTCACTTAACCTCCCCCCCCCCCTCCATGAAGGTCCCTGTAGGTATAGGTTAATTCAAAACAAAAGAAAAAACTAATTTAAGAAGATTCCATGACTGACACTGAGGTATATTACCTTAATTACCTTAATTTGCACTTCAGAGAGAAATAAGGTCCAATGTTGGATCTGTTTGGCTCCATTGGTGAGAAGGCTTTTAAAAAACAATTTACTCAAAAGTATAAAAAGAACAGGGTTGTGACTGTGTTTATGGCCCAGTGACATGTCTTCCAACTAAGAGTGTGCTAGGATAGATACAATTTAAGCCCACTTTGTAATGCTGACCACAGATAGGTATGATCAAGGGGACCCTTCTTCTGTAGTTTAGAGTAGTTTTCGCTGCACAGCATCAATTTCTGATAGAGTATGCAAGTTCAAGTTCTTTATTAATCAATAAAAAATGTTTTAACAAAACTATCAAATTAATGACCCACAGTGAGAATAACTCGTGTGTGGGTTTATATACACTCAGTAATAAATAAATAATACTATCTCCAGATATTGGAATAAAAAGATTGCTCTTCAACTCTTTGTACGGTAAAAACAAATAAAATCGGCAAAAAATCAAAATAACCAAATAAATAAAGTGAAATGAGGAGCATCCACCTTGGAAAATAAATCAAATTAATAATTACTGATTAAATGATTCATTAATCTAATTTTATTACTAACCAACGAATTATTCAAATCTATAAAACTGAAATTTATTCCAATTATATATAATACTATGCCTTGGTGAAAAACGGGATCTTTCAGATTTTATTAAAGCCTGACGGACAACAGAACTGCCATGGGTCCAATATGCATGCAAAACCTGATTATCATCCTGAAAAAAATTATTATGCAAATAAAAATACTCAGGCAAAAGACCTTGAACGTATTTAATCATATAAAGAACAGAATGGAAAGAAGAGAAAAGATCCAGTGGAAGGATATTTAAAATTTGATACATACTTTTTGTTGACGATTTACCAGGGTAAGAAAACAGGCTAGGCAGGCAATTTTTCAATAAATATAAAACTTTATTCTGTTGCCTTTGAAGAGGAAGAATATGAGTTTTACAAGGATTCAAAAAAATAATGGGACAGTTATTCACATATGAATGCACTTGAGAAAGATAAAGTGATTTCAGGAAAAAAAATGGCAGAACAAATGTCAGATGATTCATTATTCCAATATTTCTTGCAAGTTTCATTCGAAGATAAATTGCATGGCTTTTAAATGATAAACTTAAATATTAATCATCATAATTTCTGGTGCTGTTTTCCCAGTACAAGAGAAGATGATGAATTTTGTCTTAGTACAATTAATAGTCAATTTATTTCTCCAAAACCATAAGATAAGCCTCGACAGTGCTGATTCCAACCTAAGCTTCAAAGATCTAGAGTCGGGCTGCTGACATTGCATGCCGTGTCATTGGCAAATAATATGTTAATGCCAATATCATTGATGCTATTACTGATATCATTAACATAGATAAGAAAAAGGAGTGGACCCAAAATAGATCCTTGTGGGACTCCAACTGACTGAGATTGAGATATTGATGAGGAAGAAGTATCAACTTTATCTACATACTGATTTTGGTTTTTTAGGTATTACATTACTAAGTCATTAACTGGGCCTCTTATGCTGCAGTTATCAAGTTTAGTATGCAATATTTTATGGGAAATTGTATCAAATGCCTTTTTAATGTCAATAAAAATTGTAGCAGGAATATCACCTTTGTCGAGGGTGTCATGAACAAATTGAGTCATTGCCATAATAACATGCTCAGTAGAGGGAGACTTTTGGAACCTAAACTGCATCAGACTAAAAAATCTAGATTTCATTAGAAAACTGACAATATGTCTATATAGTCACTTTTTGAGCAACTATCCAAATGTAGACAGGATCAAAATTGGCTAATAATTTGTTGGGTTCTTTGGGTCTCCTCCTTTATACAAAGAGATAATTCTTGCAGACTTTTAAACAAGAAGGAAATCTTCCAGTTTTAAAACAGAGGTTGAACACATGGGAAAGCGGGTTTATAATATTTTGTGCTATGCACTTAATCAGATTAGTTGATGACCCATCGATCCCCTCCGAAGATCCATTCTTTAAGAGGTTTGTTGTAAGTAAAAGTTCATCTGGGGTTACAATAGTAAGAAGAATGGAGCGATTGTGAGACAGGGGTAGATATGATTGAAAGTCCTCTCCAGTTTCATTATCCAGATGATGGCCCAGGTTGTTTCCAGCAGTTGATGCGGTTTCGTTACCAATTTTCTCAAAGTGTATCTTTAATGCATTTATGACTTCCGCTTTCCCTGTAGCAAGTTTAGTTCCATCTTCAGATATTAATTCATCAGGAAGATCATGGGTCTTATGCTTTGCTAAGCACTTAATAATTATTTCCCATATCTTCTTGGGGGACCCTTCTGCTTCAACAAATGCTACGGCGAAGTAATGACTTTTTGCTGATCTTAAAATTTTTGTTAAATAATTTTTGTATCTGCGAAATTCAGCTAATTTGACTTCAGATGGATGCATTAAGCATGCCTTATATAACAGTTTCTTATTTTTTATTGATACCAGCAATCCAGGAGATATCCAAGGCTTAATTGGCTTTATACTATTTCTTCTTGATATTTGGCGGAGAGGAAAAGCATTGTTGAAACAACATTTAAACTGATTCACAAAAAATTCAGCAGCAAAATCAGGGTCCGAAGACTCTAAACAAGAAGAAAAGTCACTTGAAGAAAGCAATACTTTAAGTTTACTTAAGGAATTTCTATTAGTCATCCTCACTTTTATTTTAGTAGGCCTGTTAAACTCTGTAATCAAGTGAAAGTTAGTCACTCGCATCAAATAGTCTGAAAAATATTCAATAACCACGTCACTAGATTTCAGTTCCAGATTTGTAAACAAATTATCAATAAAGGGAAGCAGAAGCTTTCATTATTATTGTTGTGACTTTATAAGCTGGTAAGAGACCACTGGACAAGCAAACTGATAACAAATCAGCCCAGTCAGAAGATATTCCGTGGAAATTACCACTTGAATTATTAGAATTATATAAATCAATATTAAAGTCACCCATGATAACTATTTTTGCATACTTTTTCGAAGCAATAAGCACAAAATCATCAAGAAGTTCCATGAATTTTGAAGCAGGAGAACTTGGAGGCCGGTAAAAAACACAACACAAAATTTTCATAGCATTTACATCTATTTTAACTGCCAAAAATTCAAACGCCATTTCAAGATATAGGTGATCAAATTTGCTCACCAGATCTGACTGAATTGTTGATTTAATGGAAAAACCTACCCCTCCCTGTTTTTTATTAATCCAATTCTTATGAAAAAAAGTGTAATCCTGTTCATTAATAAATGACTCTGTCAAATCATTTAAAAATGTTTCACAAGAGTCGAAGACATCTGTATTATGATGGGAAATAAACAAGGATATTCGATCAAAAATATTTTTAAAATCTCTTTTTAAAGCCTCATTCTTTAACTCCTGTATCTCAGAAGACAAATTGTTAACTGCAGTTATTAAATTACCCTGCTTACTAAGTAGTCGGTCTAATTTTTCGTTTTGGAGCTCATGAGCTTGGTCAAACTTGTCTTGGGATACTGGAATATTCATTATATAATTTGGTGATTTGCCCGAACACAATTTTTTTTTTTTAACATCACTAAACGAGAATTACTCGCAAGGGGGGGTGATTGGCTACCCCCCGAAAAATCCAAAAAACGTGTTGTTGAAAGAAAAATTATGTTGAATAAATTTATCAGATGACAGTTCAGGCATCCAGTAATTGTGCAACTTTAATCCTTTCATTCACTCAAATGATTTTCGATTAGGATAACCATCTATTTCATATTCTGGTCTTCATAGTGCAGGAGCTAGATTCATACCCTAGTTGGTTGGGTATGATAAGCAGCATCAGCATCTTAGCACAACTCTGTTGTATGTACACATATATCAATCACTATTTATAAGACACCAATGGTGGGCAGCTCCAGATGTATCGTGAAGGTTCGGCTTCCCATTCTTTGTTGAGTATCCTTTTAAAACTTCAGCTGATGTTGAAGACACTGTCTTCTTGCTTAAACAGTTCCAATCATTAATGACCCTTTGGCTAAAAAAATGTTGTCTGATTCTACTTTTAACTTGGGGCTTATGAAGCTTCTTAGAATGACCTCATGTTTGTCTTTTGTTGGGTAACTGGTTTAAGAGCTTATTTTGGGGTTGGTTGACAAATTTATATGTGAGTGGCATGTCACTCCACTTGCATTGGAAGGTCAAAGATGGTAGTTTTAGGTTAGATAGCCTTTCACCATATGGTTTCTCCCCAAGTCCAGAGAGGCACATGGTGGCCCTTCTTTGTACACCATCTATCAACTTTATATCACCCCTGTAAAAAGAACCAGCAAGGCAGATTCCAGAATCAAGAACTGGTCTCACAATTGCCTTGTATAGCTT